>NC_090446.1:625559546-625831964 GCF_031143425.1 Pleurodeles waltl
GGCAAAAACAGTTAGATAAACAGAAAATGAAACAAGACCGTAAAAGTGGCTATTGCAGCAAAAATAAAATAAAGCTGAATAAAATATATCTAGGTTAGAGTGCACAGTGGTTTGGCCTAGTGTGTTAAAATAACATGCATGGAGCTGTAGCTAAAATGGCTACACAACACTGTTTTATGCTGGATGTTCCCACCAAGGCAATATGTGCTGCTTACCGTTCTCTAACCACATGTGTATGTTAATCCATAGCATACTGGAGGCCAGGGAACAGACTCACAGGTCATTCCAACTCTTCCTAATTTCCTCACAGGTCATTTCACCTCTTCCTAATTTCCTCCTGTGTGCGCAGATTGTTAGATACAGCATTCACTCTGTTGACTACTGTGTCTCACATTTGCCTTTCCTTAGATATGATAGTATTTTGTGTTAGTGCCCCAAACAATTATGGCTTTACTATAATAATTTCATCCACCATTATTGTCAATTCTCCCTCTGTAAAACATGGGTTCCTCCTCCCTGCCATAATGAAAAAATACCAGTGTTCTTACACTGATTTAAAAAAAAAGAAACAAAATTGGACAAAACAGTGGGAGAATAGAAAAAAGAACGTAACCTGGCTTTTCAGTGTCAAGGTAATCCTCAGAATGTTGAAGTGTAGTACAATAGCCAAGGATCATTGTCAGAAATGGAGTGTGCTTTACAAAGTGTTTTTTAGGTATTCACAATTGTCCAAAATACATCAGCAATGTACTGCTTACATCCACCCAATAGCCACAGCTGTAGTCCAGTGCTGAACGGGTGTCATATGGGATTGCCACTGGCACACCACCAGCTCGACTGTGTCATCTGAATATGTCTGATGCAATGCTGCCGTCCTGACACAGATGGGGTGCTACTCAGCAACATTGGCATCCACCAGGTCAGCTGTGGGATGCAAGTTGTGCGGTGAAGTACAGTCTGTCGACGTGTACACTGGTTGAACAGCCGTAGATCTAAATATGGCAGTCGGAAACAATGCCAGCTTGACGGAGTAGTTCGGATCGTCTCCACCACAAATTGGAAGTAATACTGGGGGTCATTCCAACCTCGGCGGTAAAAGGCGCTTACCGCCAGACAGAAGACCACCATAACACCGCCGCGGTCGCGGTAAACCACCACAGTCATTCTGACCCACAACAGGCAAACCGCCAAAATCCCCACATCCACAAAAGTTCGCCACACCAAAGGGCAGCGAGAAACTGGCGATGACCAAACCTCCACTGTCACGCCAACAGAAATACACCCACACTATCACGACACACAAATCCACGCGGCGGTCTTTCAACCGCGGTATTTCATTGGCGGTACACACCGCCGCGCTCAAAATACACATACTTGTACAAAACACTACCACATTGGACAATTCAAAATACACACACCTGATACACATACACACACCACTCCCACACACCCAACACAATATAAAACACACACCAACATCACCCACAAACCTCCACTCCTACAGATTTGTGAACACGCACCGAGAAAAGACATCCGAGCACCCAGACGCCAAATTCACTGTCACCCAGCAATAGTAGCATGCACTTCACACAACACAACAATACACATCACCACACTTAGCACCACACAATCCACCCCACACATCACCCACACCACCCCATGGCACCGCGAAGACACCCCAGGTTCTCAGATGATGAACTCAGGGTCATGGTGGAGGAAATTGTACGAGTAGAGCCACAGCTGTTCGGGACACAGGTGCAGCACACCACCATTGCCAGGAAGATGGAGCTATGGAGCAGAATAGTCGACAGGGTCAACGATGTGGGACAGCACCCAAGAAATAGGGACGACATCAGAAAGCGCTGGAACGACCTACGGGGGAAGGTGCATTCCATGGTATCCAGGCACAACATCGCTGTGCAGCGGACTGGCGGTGGACCCCCACCTACTCCCCCAGAATTTACAGCATGGGAGGAGCAGGTCTTGAACATCCTGCATCCTGAGGGCCTCACAGGAGTAGCTGGAGGAATGAACTCTGGTAAGTCAAATCTTCACTACTTCATCCCCCCACCCCACCAGCATGCCAAATCATACCCCCACCCTCATCCTCACCCCTATCACACCTACTCC
The DNA here is from genome assembly GCF_031143425.1 of Pleurodeles waltl. NCBI lineage: Eukaryota > Metazoa > Chordata > Amphibia > Caudata > Salamandridae > Pleurodeles > Pleurodeles waltl. The sequence goes on from NC_090446.1 coordinate 625,561,677, forward strand.
TTGCAAATGTCTCACCATCACAACCCACCCATCCCAAAACCTAGCCCTGCATGCGACCACAAAGCATGGACACCCATCACCAAAGCATGCCCACTGCACATACCCATCCCCCCCCCACACCACCGTCACAACAGCCCCCACAAAGGAATGCCAGCACTGGGGTACACGGGCACCCACCCATTGCACACCATTGGCACACACAGAAGCAATAACCATACTTTTATACCTCTGCAGGACCCGAACGGAGGCCCACAGTGAGGACAGCAGCTCTGTCGACCTGGATTTAGATGACCAGCCCGGTCCATCGGGGACCTCGGGACAGTCGGTTCCCCTCAGACAGCCACAGGCCACAGCAGACCTTCCCCCCTCTGGGAACACCAGCACAGCACCCACCCAGCGGGCCCATACCTCTGTCCCCAGGACACGTCAATCAGCGTTGTGTCCACCACTACAGGGAACCCAGGCTAACCCAACACCCCAACAACAACAGGGACCTGGTGGCAGTGGTAGTGGGCACACGGTCCAGGGGACAGAGGCCCAGGGAAACAGGGGAACTGGGAGGGCTGCTGTGCGACAGGGGGGGGACAGGCCCAGGGAACCCACTCTCCACGAGGCCCTCTCCTCCATCATGGGAGCCTACCACCACTCCCAGGAGACAATGGCGACGGTCCTGGCCAGGTTTCAGGAGATCCAGCTTCTGCAGGAGCAACAGTATATGGGGTTCAGGGAGGAACTCAGAAACATCAGTTCTGCCATGGGTACCATCGTAGTGGCCGTCAATCAGGTAGTCCCCACATTGAGGGACACTGTGGCACCTCAAAGGGCCCCTGTCACTAGCATGGACCAAGAACTGCCTACCACCTCCCCCGGCGCTAGTGGACAGGAGGCCCCGACACAAGACCAACAGGCCACCAGAACCCCACCCCTTGCAGAAGGAGAACCACCCCGCAAGCGGGCTCTGAGATCCAGGAAGAAGACAGAGTAAGATGTCAAGACCCCCGCCAGCAAAGGATACCGCCCTGATTGTCATCCAACTGTCCCACATTGACACCCTGTCCAACTTTAAACTGCCCCAGCTCCACTTTCCACAGGCATTTGGACAATGGACCTGTGATTCTGATAGTCTGGACTCTGCCATGGACAATCCTCCACCATCACCCCTCACCGATTTGCAACCACCCATCCAATTTAGAGCACTTGAATAAACACACTTATTGCACAGAAACAATCTGGAGTCTGGCTGTGATTTTAACAAATGTATTATACATGACAGTGCCAAAATGTTCATTCACATTGTGATGCCAACAAACCGCTGTCACACAGCTGTATTCCATGGTGAAACAAAGCAGATGTCACGCAGTGGGGCCCACATCTCTGAAAATGGAAGGGAAAGTCACAACACAGTTACCATACACTGGGGGAAAAAGTCGGACAGTAGAGAGGTAGAAGTCTTTTAAGTAAATGTAATATGCCGGTGTGTACTCTTACCTGTGTGTCATTGAAAATACTGCTGTATTACTGTGTTCCTGTTCTCCATGTCGTCCTCTTCGTCTTCCTCCTCTTCACTCTCCACAGGCTCCACAACTGCTACAACACCACCATCTGGACCATTCTCCTGCAGAAAAGGCACCTGGCGTCGCAAAGCCAGGTTGTGAAGCATACAGCAGGCCACGATGATCTGGCACACCTTCTGTGGTGAGTACATCAGGAATCCACCTGTCATATGGAGGCACCTGAATCTGGCCTTCAGGAGGCCAAAGGTTCGCTCAATCACCCTCCTAGTACGCCCATGGGCCTCATTGTACCGTTCCTCTGCCCTGGTCCTGGGATTCCTCACTGGGGTCAATAGCCAGGAAAGGTTGGGGTAACCAGAGTCCCCTAATAGCCACACCCGGTGCCTCTGGAGTTCACCCATCACATATACGGGATGCTGTTATTCCGCAGGATGTAGGCGTCATGCACTGACCCAGGGAACTTGGCATTAACATGGGAGATGTACTGGTCTGCCAAACACACCATCTGGACATTCATGGAATGATAACTCTTCCTGTTCCTGTACACCTGTTCACTCCTGCTGGGGGGGACCAAAGCAACATGTGTCCCATCAATGGCACCAATGATGTTGGGAATATGTCCAAGGGCATAGAAATCACCCTTCACGGTAGGCAAATCCCCCACCTCAGGGAAAACTATGTAGCTCCGCATGTGTTTGAGCAGGGCAGACAACACTCTGGACAACACGTTTGAGAACATAGGCTGGGACATCCCTGATGATATGGCCACTGTTGTTTGAAATGACCCACTTGCAAAGCAATGGAGTACTGACAGCACCTGTACTAGAGGGGGGATCCCTGTGGGTTGGCGGATGGGTGACATCAGGTCTGCCTCCAGCTGGGCACACAGGGGGTGATTCCAACATTGGCGGGCGGCGGTCGCCGCCCGCCAAGCGGGAACTGCCAGAAGACCGTACCGCGGTCAAAAGACCGCGGCGGTCATTCTGACTTTCCCGCTGGGCTGGCGGGTGACTGCCAAAAGGCCGCCCGCCCACCCAGCAGGAAAGCACCAGCAACGAGGAAGCCGGCTCCGAATGGAGCCGGCGGAGTTGCTGGTGTGCGACGGGTGCAGTTGCACCCGTCGCGATTTTCAGTGTCTGCTAGGCAGACACTGAAAATCAATGTGGGGCCCTGTTAGGGGGCCCCATGACACCCGTTCCCGCCAGCCTGGTTCTGGCGGTGAAAACCGCCAGAACCAGGCTGGCGGGAAGGGGGTCGGAATCCCCATGGCGGCGCTGCTTGCAGCGCCGGCGTTGAGGATTCACAGGGGCAGCGGGAAACCGGCGGGAAACCGCTGGCTTCCCTTTTCTGACCGCGGCTTTACCGCCGCGGTCAGAATTGCCCCAGAAGCACCGCCAGCTTGTTGGCGGTGCTTCCTACCGCCAGGGTAGGAATCACCCCCACAGTTCCTGTATAGTGGCTCGGTCAAGCCTGTATGTCAGTATGACATGTCGTTCCTCCATTGTCGACAGGTCCACCACCGGTCTGAACACGGGAAGATTCCTCCATCTCCTCGCATGTCCCAGCGGACGGTGCCTATGAAGGACAACAGCGAGCACAGAGTCACTCAACCCACAGGTACGTTCCCACAGCTTTCACACAACACGATTCACAATGCATTGAATGGCTTGTATGAGTATTGATGCAAGGCCTAGGTATGTGTGACGCAGTAGGAATTAAGCCATGTGGGCCCTTGAAATGGCAGCTGCCTGACCTGTGAAGTGCAATAGTGGGATGTGAGGTCAATGCGCTGGCGTGGCACACCGTGGCGGTAGGCGGTCGAAGACCGCGGCGCAAAGCCGCATTGGTTAACATTGAACCCTATGGGTTTCAGGAGCCAATGACGATGTGCGCCGGCGGTCGCGGTACGCACCACAGCGGTACGCACTTAATCACTCAATACCTGATCTTCCACAGGAGAGGACCTACACTGCAAGTGCTGCTGTGACCTCGGTCTGGAAGAGACAATGGCTGCTGCGACTGGGGAAAGGGCCCCTGCTTTCACTTCTGAAGAATTGGAGAAACTCGTGGATGGGGTCCTCCCCCAGTATGCGCTACTCTACGGTCCTCCAGACGAACAGGTAAGTACACTGGGACCATGCTTTGTGGCCAATGCCTGTGTTGAGTCGGGTGGATGAAAGATGGTGGGGAGGGGAGCTATTGAGGCATGCATCAAACGACAGAGGAGAGCATGTGCCACATGACAAGGGTGGGGATGGGGGCCATTCACAACGAGCATGCAGAAGGTGATGATTTTTTTTCTCCCCCTGTACATGTCACATAGGTCATCGCCCACCAGAAAGTCGCTATTTGGCGTGCCATCGCCAAGGACGTCCGGACCCTGGGGATCCACAACAGACGGGGCACCCACTGCCGGAACAGGTGGGAGGACATCCGACGCTGGAGCAGGAAGACGGCGGAAGCTCAGCTGGGGATGGCCTCCCAACGTAGGAGGGGTGCCAGTCGTACTTTGACCCCCCTGATGTCCCGGATCCTGGCGGTGGCCTACCCCGAGTTGGATGGGCGCGTGAGGACAACACAGCAGACACAAGGGGGGGAGTACAAACATATTCTGGTAACTTTGCGCGCAGTGGAGGTGTCTGGGTGGGGGAGGAGGGCTGTGGGTATCCCTAGGCCAGGGCGATTTCTGTAGGCTAGGCCCCTCCGTAAGGTATGGCCCTGTGCCCCCGCCCCCCACCTCTGTAGGGTGCCAAGTACAGCTATTCATGGCCCTGTGTCATCTATGTGTGTAGTTGTTGTCCATAGGCTTGTAGGCCATGTCCCACTGATTGAGTAGTCGACCCCAAGTGCGCGGCGTATTGCAGGGGGCTTCTGTGTCTGTCCTCTCCGCCAACGGTGTCACCTATGCATGTACTCAACATGTCTTTATTTCTCCACCCCCCCCTTTTTTGTGGTCTTCCTGTACATGTGTGCATTAGCATCATCAGGTGGAGGAGAAGTGGCATCGGAGCACGAGGGAGCTGCATCCCACATGGCCCTGGAGGGCCATGCAACTGACTCTGAGTACACCAGTGGGACGCAGGCCGAGGGGAGCTCCACAGCGGGGACACGTGCTGATGTCAGCGACAGCGACTCGTCCTCTGAAGGGAGCTCCCTTGTGGTGGCGGCAACATCCGTGCCCCCTGCAACAACAGGTACAGCCGCCACCCAGCGCACCAGCACCGCCCTCCCAGCAGCCCCTCAGTGTTCGCCCCGTGCCCGCTCACCCAGGAAGGTGGGCATCTCCTTCGCCCCAGGCACCTCAGGCCCTGCCCCTGTCACCCCTGCTGCCCTCAGTGAGGAGGTAATTGACCTCCTGAGGACCATCATTGTTGGGCAGTCTACCCTTTTGAATGCCATCCAGGGTGTAGAGAGGGAGGTGCACCGGAGTAATGCATACCTGGAGGGCATTTATTCTGGTCAGGCTGCCCATCAGCGATCGTTCAACGCTCTGGCCTCAGCACTGACAGCAGCAATTGTCCCTGTCTCTAGCCTCCCCCCGATCCAACTTCCTCCACCCAGACCCAATCCCCTGTACATCTGCCTATCCCAGACACACCATCAGACCAGCCTGCACACACCTCAACACCCAAGGGAAGCTCATCCAGGCATAAGCACCACACATCACACAAGCACTCACACAAGGAACATCCACAAGCAGACATACCAACAGCCACTGCCTCCTCTGTGTCCCCCTCCTCCTCGTCTCCCTCCTCCCTCCCTGTGATGTCTCCACTCACACTTGCATGCACAACATCTTCAGCCACTACGTCCATCACCAGCACATCCACCAGAACACTCTGCACACGTGCAGTCACCACCCCCTCTACCATTTACACGTCCCCTGTGTCCTCTCCCAGTGTGTCTGTCACCCCCTCTTCCAAACCACACAAACGCAGGCAGCCACCCACCCAACAGCCATCCACCTCACGACAGCCTCCAGCCCAAGCACCTGCACCCAAAGACACCAGACTTCACTCTCCTACAACCATATCCTCTTCCTCCACTCCCATACCCACTACACCTACCCATCCCTCTCTTTCTAAATTGCTTTTCTTTTCCAAAATTGACCTCTTTCCAACAACTCCCCCACCCCGTCCATCTCATAAGACTCCAATCAGCACCTCAGCCACCACAAAACCAGGACCTATCAAGACTGTTGTCCAAGGACTGTGGAGTCCCCCACCCTCAAGGCCAGCTAGTTCTGCTAGGAAACGGGGCACGGCCAGCCCACCCCCGGAAAAGCAGCCAAAAATTTCCAGTGCCCGGCGCGAGAGGCCAACGACACCAGGGAGCAAAATCCCTACCCTGGCTCCGTCAGGAAGTGGTGTGCCACCTGGCACACCGCCAAAGGTTGGAAAGGGCCACAGACGAGCAGGGAAGGCTGGGAAGGGCAGCAAGCCGACAAGTCTGGCAGCAGGCCAGCTGGCCAGGAGGGCCCCACCAGCCCCATCCCAGGTGTGCAGGAGGACACCCAGAGGCCCGGTACTGCAGCCCAGGAGGGCCCCGAAAGCCAACAGACGGATGGGCAGGAAGGCTCCGCCAGCCACATGTCAGGTGACGAGTGACATTCATGCCATGGCCGGATCTGATGATCTGGACACTCATCTCAAGCACCCCTGCATTGGGCCCTTTCTCTCAAGCACCTCTGAACAGGGCCCTTCAAGTCAAGCACCGCTGAACAGGGCCCTTCAAGTCAAGCACCGCTGAACAGGGCACCGCTGTCTCAAGCACCGCTGAACAGGGCACCGCCGTCTCAAGTACCGCTGAACAGGGCACCGCCGTCTCAAGCACCGCTGAACTGGGCCCTTCAAGTCAAGCACCGCTGAACTGGGCCCTTCAAGTCAAGCACCGTTGAACAGGGCCCTTCAAGTCAAGCACCACTGAACAGGGCACCGCCGTCTCAAGCACCGCTGAACAGGGCACCGCCGTCTAAAGCACCGCCGAACTGGGCCCTTCAAGTCAAGCACCGCTGAACAGGGCCCTTCTGTAGGAGGCTGGACTGGCTTGTAGTGAGTACCAAGGGGTACTTGCACCTTGCACCAGGCCCAGGTATCCCTTATTAGTGTATAGGGTGTCTAGCAGCTTAGGCTGATAGATAATGGTAGCTTAGCAGAGCAGCTTAGGCTGATCTAGGAGACGTGTGAAGCTACTACAGTACCACTTAGTGTCATATGCACAATATCATAAGAAAACACAATACACAGTTATACTAAAAATAAAGGTACTTTATTTTTATGACAATATGCCAAAGTATCTTAGAGTGTACCCTCAGTGAGAGGATAGGAAATATACACAAGATATATATACACAATAGCAAAAATATGCAGTATAGTCTTAGAAAACAGTGCAAACAAGGTATAGTTACAATAGGATGCAATGGGGAAACATAGGGATAGGGGCAACACAAACCATATACTCCAAAAGTGGAATGCGAACCACGAATGGACCCCAAACCTATGTGACCTCGTAGAGGGTCGCTGGGACTATTAGAAAATAGTGAGAGTTAGAAAAATAACCCTCCCCAAGACCCTGAAAAGTGAGTGCAAAGTGCACTAAGGTTCCCCTAAGGACAAAGAAGTCGTGTTAGAGGAATAATGCAGGAAAGACACAAACCAGCAATGCAACAACTGTGGATTTCCAATCTAGGATACCTGTGGAACAAGGGGACCAAGTCCAAAAGTCACAAGCAAGTCGGAGATGGGCAGATGCCCAGGAAATGCCAGCTGCGGGTGCAAAGAAGCTTCGACTGGACAGAAGAAGCTGAGGTTTCTGCAGGAACGAAAAGGGCTAGAGACTTTCCCTTTGGTGGACGGATCCGTCTCGCCTTGGAGAGTTGTGCAGAAGTGTTTTCCCGCCGGAAGGATGCCAACAAGCCTTGCTACACGCAAATCGTGCATTTAGCGTTTTTGGACGCTGCTGGGGCTCAGGAGGGACCAGGAGGTCGCAAATTGGACCTGAAGAGAGAGGGGACGTCGAGCAAGACAAAGAGCCCTCACTAAAGCAGGTAGCACCCGGAGAAAAGCCATAAACAGGCACTATGAGGATGTGTGAAACGGTGCTCGTCGAAGTTGCACAAAGGAGTCCCACGTCGCCGGAGACCAACTTAGAAAGTCGTGCAATGCAGGTTAGAGTGCCGTGGACCCAGGCTTGGATGTGCACAAAGGATTTCCGCCGGAAGTGCCCAGGGGCCGGAGTAGCTGCAAAGTCACGGTTCCCAGCAATGCAGCCCAGCGAGGTGAGGCAAGGACTTACCTCCACCAAACTTGGGCTGAAGAGTCACTGGACTGTGGGGGTCACTTGGACAGAGTCGCTGGATTCGAGGGACCTCGCTCGTCATGCTGAGAGGAGACCCAAGGGACCGGTGATGCAGCTTTTTGGTGCCTGCGGTTGCAGGGGGAAGATTCCGTCGACCCACGGGAGATTTCTTCGGAGCTTCTGGTGCAGAGAGGAGGCAGGCTACCCCCACAGCATGCACAAGCAGGAAAACAGTCGAGAAGGCGGCAGGATCAGCGTTACAGAGTTGCAGTAGTCGTCTTTGCTACTATGTTGCAGGTTTGCAGGCTTCCAGCGCGGTAAGCGGTCGTTTCCTTATCAGAAGGTGAAGAGAGAGATGCAGAGGAACTCGGCTGAGCTCATGCATTCGTTATCTAAAGTTTCCCCACAGACAGAGACCCTAAATAGCCAAAAAGAGGGTTTGGCTACCTAGGAGAGAGGAAAGGCTACTAACACCTGAAGGAGCCTATCAGCAGGAGTCTCTGACGTCACCTGGTGGCACTGGCCACTCAGAGCAGTCCAGTGTGCCAGCAGCACCTCTGTTTCCAAGATGGCAGAGGTCTGGAGCACACTGGAGGAGCTCTGGACACCTCCCAGGGGAGGTGCAGGTCAGGGGAGTGGTCACTCCCCTTTCCTTTGTCCAGTTTCGCGCCAGAGCAGGGGCTAAGGGGTCCCTGAACCGGTGTAGACTGGCTTATGCAGAATTGGGCACATCTGTGCCCAACAAAGCATTTCCAGAGGCTGGGGGAGGCTACTCCTCCCCTGCCTTCACACCATTTTCCAAAGGGAGAGGGTGTCACACCCTCCCTCAGAGGAAGTTCTTTGTTCTGCCATTCTGGGCCAGGCCTGGCTGGACCCCAGGAGGGCAGCTGCCTGTCTGAGGGGTTGGCAGCAGCAGCAGCTGCAGTGAAACCCCAGGAAGGGCAGTCTGGCAGTACCAGGATCTGTGCTACAGACCACTGGGATCATGGAATTGTACCAACAATGCCAGGATGGCATAGAGGGGGCAATTCCATGATCATAGACATGTTACATGGCCATATTCGGAGTTACCATGGTGAAGCTACATATAGGTAGTGACCTATATGTAGTGCACGCGTGTAATGGTGTCCCCGCACTCACAAAGTTCAGTGAATTGGCTCTGAACAATGTGGGGGCACCTTGGCTAGTGCCAGGGTGCCCTCAAACTAAGTAACTTTGCACCTAACCTTTACCAGGTAAAGGTTAGACATATAGGTGACTTATAAGTTACTTAAGTGCAGTGTAAAATGGCTGTGAAATAACGTGGACGTTATTTCACTCAGGCTGCAGTGGCAGGCCTGTGTAAGAATTGTCAGAGCTCCCTATGGGTGGCAAAAGAAATGCTGCAGCCCATAGGGATCTCCTGGAACCCCAATACCCTGGGTACCTCAGTACCATATACTAGGGAATTATAAGGGTGTTCCAGTAAGCCAATGTAAATTGGTAAAAATGGTCACTAGCCTGTCAGTGACAATTTGGAAAGAAATGAGAGAGCATAACCACTGAGGTTCTGATTAGCAGAGCCTCAGTGAGACAGTTAGTCACTACACAGGTAACACATTCAGGCACACTTATGAGCACTGGGGCCCTGGGTTACCAGGGTCCCAGTGACACATACAACTAAAACAACATATATATAGTGAAAAATGGGGGTAACATGCCAGGCAAGATGGTACTTTCCTACACAACCCCCCCCCCAAACGAAGGACAATAAGACTAGCCATTACCTGATGAGTCTTCATTGTCTAAGTGGAAATATCTGGAGAGTCCATCTGCATTGGAGTGGCTACTCCTAGGTCTATGTTCCACTGTATAGTCCATTCCCTGTAGGGATATGGACCACCTCAACAATTTAGGATTTTCTCCTTTCATTTGTTTTAGCCAAAGTAGAGGTTTGTGGTCTGTCTGAACAATGAAGTGAGTGCCAAACAGGTATGGCCTCAACTTCTTCAGAGCCCAGACCACAGCAAAGGCCTCCCTCTCAATGGCAGACCAACGCTTTTCTCTAGGGGTCAACCTCCTACTAATAAAAGCAACAGGTTGATCCTGGCCCTCAGAATTAAGTTGTGATAGGACTGCCCCTACTCCTAATTCAGATGCATCAGTTTGGACATATAATTTTTTAGAGTAACAAGGGCTTTTCAGGACAGGTGCAGAGCACATGGCCTGCTTCAGCTCCTCAAAAGCTTTCTGACAGCTTGCTGTCCATAATACCTTTTTAGGCATTTTCTTGGATGTGAGGTCATTAAGAGGGGCTGCAATGGAGCCATGGTTCTTAATGAACCTCCTGTAATACCCAGTGAGGCCTAGGAAGGCTCTCACCTGAGTCTGAGTGGTAGGGGGAACCCAATCAATAATAGTTTGGATTTTCCCCTGAAGTGGTGCAATCTGTTCCCCACCAACAAGGTGTCCCAGATAAACCACCTTACCCTGCCCTATCTGGCACTTTGAAGCCTTGATAGTGAGGCCTGCCTTTTGCAGGGCCTCCAAAACTTTCCATAGGTGGACCAGGTGATCATCCCAGCTGGAGCTAAAGACAGCTATATCGTCCAAATATGCTGCACTGAAAGCTTCCAGCCCTTGCAGGACTGTGTTCACCAACCTCTGAAAAGTGGCAGGTGCATTTTTCAAACCAAAAGGCATTACATTAAACTGGTAATGTCCTCCAATGGTAGAAAATGCAGTCTTAGGTTTAGCATCTTCTGACAATTTGATCTGCCAATACCCTGCAGTCAAATCAAAAGTGCTTAGATACTTGGCAGATGCCAGTGTATCTATAAGCTCATCTGCCCTGGGTATAGGGTGAGCATCAGTTTTGGTTACCAAGTTGAGACCTCTATAGTCTACACAAAACCTAATTTCCTTCTTTCCATCTTTAGAATTGGGTTTTGGTACCAGTACCACAGGAGAAGCCCATGGACTGTCAGAGTGCTCAACCACTCCTAGTTCCAACATTTTCTGAACTTCTTGCTTTATGCAGTCCCTGACATGGTCAGGCTGCCTATAGATCTTACTTTTGACAGGTAAACTGTCTCCAGTATCTATAGTGTGCTCACACCAAGAAGTGGTGCCTGGCACAGTAGAGAAGAGTTCTGAAAATTGTCCTAGGAGATTTATGCAATTGTCTTTCTGCTCAGCAGTAAGACAATCAGCCAAAACTACACCTTCCACAAGAGCATCTTGTTCTGTGGAAGAGAAGAGATCAGGTAGAGGATCACTGTCTTCTTCCTGTCCCTCATCAGTTGCCATGAGCAGGGTGAGATCAGCCCTGTCATAGTAGGGTTTCAGGCGGTTGACATGGAGCACCCTAAGGGGACTCCTGGCAGTGCCTAAGTCAACCAAGTAGGTGACTTCACCCTTCTTTTCAACAATTGTGTGGGGTCCACTCCATTTATCTTGGAGTGCTCTTGGGGCCACAGGCTCCAAGACCCACACTTTCTGCCCTGGTTGGTACTGAACCAAAACAGCCTTCTGATCATGCCATTGCTTCTGGAGCTCTTGGCTGGCCTGAAGGTTTTTACTGGCCTTTTTCATGTACTCAGCCATCCTTGATCTGAGGCCAAGTACATAATCCACAATATCCTGCTTAGGAGCTTTTAAAGGTTGTTCCCAACCCTCCTTTACAAGTGTGAGTGGACCCCTAACAGGGTGTCCAAAAAGAAGTTCAAAGGGGCTGAAGCCCACTCCTTTCTGGGGTACCTCCCTGTAGGCAAAAAGGAGGCATGGTAGAAGGATATCCCATCTCCTGCGGAGTTTTTCAGGGAGACCCATAATCATGCCTTTGAGAGTTTTATTAAATCTCTCCACCAGTCCATTTGTTTGACGATGATAGGGTGTTGTGAACTGGTACGTTACACCACACTCCTTCCACATGGCCTTTAAGTATGCAGACATGAAATTGCTTCCTCTGTCTGATACTACTTCCTTTGGGAAGCCCACCCTGGAAAATATTCCCAGGAGGGCCTTTGCCACTGCAGGAGCTGTAGTGGTCCTTAAAGGAATTGCTTCAGGATATCTTGTGGCATGGTCCACTACCACCAAGATAAACCTATTGCCTGAAGCAGTAGGAGGGTCAAGGGGGCCAACTACGTCAACCCCTACCCTTTCAAAGGGAACCCCAACCACAGGCAGTGGGATAAGGGGTGCCTTTGGGGTGCCACCTGTCTTTCCACTGGCTTGTCAGGTTTCACAGGACTTACAAAATTCCTTTGTGTCCTCAGACATTCTAGGCCAATGAAACAGGGGAACAAGCCTGTCCCAAGTTTTCATTTGTCCTAGATGCCCAGCTAAGGGAATGTCATGTGCCAGTGTTAGGAGGAACTTTCTGTACTCCTGAGGAATCACTAATCTCCTGGCAGCTCCAGGTTTAGGATCCCTATGCTCAGTGTACAAGAGGTTGTCCTCCCAGTAAACTCTGTGAGATTCACTGACATCCCCATTAGCCTGTTTGACAGCTTGCTGTCTGAGACCCTCTAATGTTGGACAGGTTTGCTGTGCCACACTCAGCTCCTCTCTGGCAGGCCCCCCTTCACCCAAAAGCTCAGCAGTGTCTGCTTCCAGCTCCTCTGGTGTAGGTTCTGCACAGGGAGGGAATTCTTCTTCCTCAGAAGTAGAATCCACTGTAGAGGGAGGGATAGTAGGAAGTGGTTTGCTTCTACTAGCCCTAGCTTTAGGGAGCACTTGGTCCATTGTTCCAGGATCCAAGCTTCCCTGTCCTTTTTGCTTTTTGGCCTGAGCCCTTGTCAAAGCAAAAATATGCCCTGGGATGCCCAGCATTGCTGTATGGGCCTCCAACTCCACATCTGACCAAGCTGATGTCTCCAAATCATTCCCTAATAGACAGTCTACAGGTAAATCTGAAGCTACCACAACTTTCTTTGGACCAGTTACCCCCCCCCAGTTGAGATTTACAACAGCCATGGGGTGGCTTTGTGTTATGTTGTGAGCATCGGTTACTTGGTACTGGTGTCCAAGTATGTGTTGTTCAGGGTGCACCAGTTTCTCAATCACCATTGTGACACTGGCACCTGTGTCCCTGTAGGCCTGGACCTCAACACCATTTATTAGGGTTAGTTGCTTGTACTTCTCCAAGTTATGGGGGCAAGCAACCAAAGTGGCTAAATCAATAGCCCCTTCAGAGACTAAAGTAGCCTCTGTGGTCTCCCTAATCAGACCAACCCCAACTAAATTACCAAAAGTGAGCCCAGCTACTCCCTTGGATTGGCTATTAGTAGGTTTGCTCCCACCACCACTGCTATTAGTAGGGACACTAGGTGTAGCAGTAGGGGTTGTAGTGGTAGGAGCTGTGGTGCCTTTCTTTGGACAACTGGGATCTGTTGTCCAATGGCCTTTTATTTTACATAAATAGCACCATGGTTTCTTTTCCTTGTTCTGATTAAAGGAGGATTTGGACCCACCACCCCCACCAGAGTGTTTTTGTGGGCCTGATGAAGACTCATTTTTAGATTTGTCCCCACCCTTGTCAGAAGACTTACCATCCTTCTTTTTGTTGCCATCTTTGTCACCCCCTGTATGAACTTTTCTGTTCACTCTTGTTCTGACCCATTTGTCTGCCTTCTTTCCCAATTCTTGGGGAGAGGTCATATCAGAGTCCACCAAGTACTGGTGCAACAAATCAGACACACAATTATTAAGAATATGCTCTCTCAGGATCAAGTTATACAGGCTGTCATAATCAGTAACTTTACTGCCCCTCCAAGGCCTTCACTGCCTGGTCAATGAAATCAACCCAGTCTTGTGAAGACTCCTTTTTGGTCTCTCTGAACTTTATCCTGTACTGTTCAGTGGTTAAGCCATAACCATCCAGGAGTGCATTCTTAAGAACTTGGAAATTATTAGCATCATTTTCTTTCACAGTAAGGAGCCTATCCCTACCTTTTCCACTAAATGATAGCCATAGGATAGCAGCCCACTGCCTTTGAGGGACATCCAGTACAACACAGGCCCTCTCAAGTGCAGCAAACCACTTGTTAATGTCATCCCCCTCCTTATAAGGGGGAACTATCTTATGCAGATTCCTGGAATCATGCTCTTTTGCAGGATGACCATGGGGAATACTGCTGCTGCCACCATGGGTATCTAAACCCAACTTCTGTCTTTCCTTCTCTAATTCAAAAGACTGTCTATCCAAATCCAGCTGTTGCTTTTTAAGCTTCAGTCTGGTTTGTTCCACCCTCAACTTATTGAGTTCCCTCTCTAACATTCTGTCATCAGGGTTGGTGGGAGGGACATTTCTAGAAACAGAGCTATGATGGGAATGAACAGAAGGAGACCTGTCCCTTACAGAAGCCAACTTAACAGCTTGGTTTACAGAAACATTACTACCAGTATGGTGAGAATAAATGCTTTTGCTATGATGTGAGACAACACTATTTATTTGGTGTGGCTCATCATCATTACCATCTATGCTAGATTGTCTAGTAATGGGCAGGCTAGGAAGTTTCTTTCCTGAATCTTTTCCTGGGGGAGTCCCTGAATCAGATTGGGAACTATTAGGTACTTTTTCAACAGATGGGGCACCTATGGCCTTATCCTGTTCTCTAAGCATATTAAGTAACAGTTCCAAGGAAGGATTTTTCCCTACACTCAAACCTCTCTCTATACAGAGACTCCTTGCTCTTTTCCAGCTAAGGTTGTCATATGCAAGTTTGGACAGATCAACACTTTGGCCTGTGCCAGACATTTTTTTTTAGAGAGAGTTAAAGTGATAGAAAAAGAGAAAAAAGTTTTCAGAACTTTTTGGAAAGACAGAAAAAACTTTTTAAACTTTTAAGAACTTTTTGAAAGTTTAGGAGTACTTTTCAGCACTTAGAAAAGAGTGAAAAGAGGAAAATGCAAAACTTTTTGGCTATGTGTATATACACTGACCTTGTTTTGTATATTTTTCTCTTATGAAAAGTACAATGACAAGAGTGGTAAGTAGTCTCAAGCACTTATCCCACCACTGCACAACCAATGTAGGAGGCTGGACTGGCTTGTAGTGAGTACCAAGGGGTACTTGCACCTTGCACCAGGCCCAGGTATCCCTTATTAGTGTTAGGGTGTCTAGCAGCTTAGGCTGATAGATAATGGTAGCTTAGCAGAGCAGCTTCGGCTGATCTAGGAGACGTGTGAAGCTACTACAGTACCACTTAGTGTCATATGCACAATATCATAAGAAAACACAATACACAGTTATACTAAAAATAAAGGTACTTTATTTTTATGACAATATGCCAAAGTATCTTAGAGTGTACCCTCAGTGAGAGGATAGGAAATATACACAAGATATATATACACAATAGCAAAAATATGCAGTATAGTCTTAGAAAACAGTGCAAACAATGTATAGTTACAATAGGATGCAATGGGGAAACATAGGGATAGGGGCAACACAAACCATATACTCCAAAAGTGGAATGCGAATCACGAATGGACCCCAAACCTATGTGACCTTGTAGAGGGTCGCTGGGGCTATTAGAAAATAGTGAGAGTTAGAAAAATAACCCTCCCCAAGACCCTGAAAAGTGAGTGCAAAGTGCACTAAGGTTCCCCTATGGACAAAGAAGTCGTGTTAGAGGAATAATGCAGGAAAGACACAAACCAGCAATGCAACAACTGTGGATTTCCAATCTAGGATACCTGTGGAACAAGGGGACCAAGTTCAAAAGTCACAAGCAAGTCGGAGATGGGCAGATGCCCAGGAAATGCCAGCTGCGGGTGCAAAGAAGCTTCAACTGGACAGAAGAAGCTGAGGTTTCTGCAGGAACGAAAAGGGCTAGAGACTTCCCCTTTGGTAGACGGATCCCTCTTGACTTATAGAGTCGTGCAGAAGTGTTTTCCCGCCGGAAGGACGCCAACAAGCCTTGCTACACGCAAATCGTGCGTTTGGAGTTTTTGGACGCTGCTGGGGCCCAGGAGAGACCAGGAGGTCGCAAATTGGACCTGAAGAGAGAGGGGACGTCGAGCAAGACAAAGAGCCCTCACTGAAGCAGGTAGCTCCTGGAGAAGTGCCAGAAACAGGCACTACAAGGATGCGTGAAACGGTGCTCGCCGAAGTTGCACAAAGGAGTCCCACGTCGCCGGAGACCAACTTAGAAAGTCGTGCAATGCAGGTTAGAGTGCCGTGGATCCAGGCTTGGCTGTGCACAAAGGATTTCCGCCGGAAGTGCCCAGGGGCTGGAGTAGCTGCAAAGTCGCGGTTCCCAGCAATGCAGCCCAGCGAGGTGAGGCAAGGACTTACCTCCACCAAACTTGGGCTGAAGAGTCACTGGACTGTGGGGGTCACTTGGACAGAGTCGCTGGATTCGAGGGAACTTGCTCGTCGTGCTGAGAGGAGACCCAAGGGACCGGTGATGCAGCTTTTTGGTGCCTGCGGTTGCAGGGGGAAGATTCCGTCGACCCACGGGAGATTTCTTCGGAGCTTCTGGTGCAGAGAGGAGGCAGGCTACCCCCACAGCATGCACAAGCAGGAAAACAGTTGAGAAGGCGGCAGGATCAGCGTTACAGAGTTGCAGTAGTCGTCTTTGCTACTATGTTGCAGGTTTGCAGGCTTCCAGCGCGGTCAGCGGTCGTTTCCTTATCAGAAGGTGAAGAGAGAGATGCAGAGGAACTCGGCTGAGCTCATGCATTCGTTATCTAAAGTTTCCCCAGAGACAGAGACCCTAAATAGCCAGAAAAGAGGGTTTGGCTACCTAGGAGAGAGGAAAGGCTACTAAAACCTGAAGGAGCCTATCAGCAGGAGTCTCTGACGTCACCTGGTGGCACTGGCCACTCAGAGCAGTCCAGTGTGCCAGCAGCACCTCTGTTTCCAAGATGGCAGAGGTCTGGAGCACACTGGAGGAGCTCTGGACACCTCCCAGGGGAGGTGCAGGTCAGGGGAGTGGTCACTCCCCTTTCCTTTGTCCAGTTTCACGCCAGAGCAGGGGCTAAGGGGTCCCTGAACCGGTGTAGACTGGCTTATGCAGAATTGGGCACATCTGTGCCCAACAAAGCATTTCCAGAGGCTGGGGGAGGCTACTCCTCCCCTGCCTTCACACCATTTTCCAAAGGGAGAGGGTGTCACACCCTCTCTCAGAGGAAGTTCTTTGTTCTGCCATCCTGGCCCAGGCCTGGCTGGACCCCAGGAGGGCAGCTGCCTGTCTGAGGGGTTGGCAGCAGCAGCAGCTGCAGTGAAACCCCAGGAAGGGCAGTCTGGCAGTACCAGGGTCTGTGCTACAGACCACTGGGATCATGGAATTGTACCAACAATGCCAGGATGGCATAGAGGGGGCAATTCCATGATCATAGACATGTTACATGGCCATATTCGGAGTTACCATGGTGAAGCTACATATAGGTAGTGACCTATATGTAGTGCACGCGTGTAATGGTGTCCCCGCACTCACAAAGTTCAGTGAATTGGCTCTGAACAATGTGGGGGCACCTTGGCTAGTGCCAGGGTGCCCTCACACTAAGTAACTTTGCACCTAACCTTTACCAGGTAAAGGTTAGACATATAGGTGACTTATAAGTTACTTAAGTGCAGTGTAAAATGGCTGTGAAATAACGTGGACGTTATTTCACTCAGGCTGCAGTGGCAGGCCTGTGTAAGAATTGTCAGAGCTCCCTATGGGTGGCAAAAGAAATGCTGCAGCTCATGGGGATCTCCTGGAACCCCAATACCCTGGGTACCTCAGTACCATATACTAGGGAATTATAAGGGTGTTCCAGTAAGCCAATGTAAATTGGTAAAAATGGTCACTAGCCTGTCAGTGACAATTTGGAAAGAAATGAGAGAGCATAACCACTGAGGTTCTGATTAGCAGAGCCTCAGTGAGACAGTTAGTCACTACACAGGTAACACATTCAGGCACACTTATGAGCACTGGGGCCCTGGGTTACCAGGGTCCCAGTGACTCATACAACTAAAACAACATATATATAGTGAAAAATGGGGGTAACATGCCAGGCAAGATGGTACTTTCCTACACCTTCAAGTCAAGCACCGCTGAACAGGGCACCGCCGTCTCAAGCACCGCTGAACAGGGCACCGCCGTCTCAAGCACCGCTGAACAGGGCACTGCCGTCTCAAGCACCGCTGAACTGGGCACCACCGTCTCAAGCACAGCTGAACTGGGCCCTTCAAGTCAAGCACCGCTGAACAGGGCCCTTCAAGTCAAGCACCGCTGAACAGGGCACCGCCGTCTCAAGCACCGCTGAACTGGGCCCTTCAAGTCAAGCACTGCTGAACAGGGCCCTTTAAGTCATGCACCGCTGAACAGGGCCCTTCAAGTCAAGCACCGCTGAACAGGGCACCGCCGTCTCAAGCACCGCTGAACAGGGCACCGCCGTCTCAAGTACCGCTGAACAGGGCACCGCCGTCTCAAGCACCGCACCGCACCGCTGGGCCCTTCATCTCAAGCACCACTCCGCTGGGCCCTTCATCTCAAGCACCGCTCCGCTGGGCACCGCCGTCTCAAGCACCGCTCCGCTGGGCACCGCCATCTCAAGCACCGCTCCGCTGGGCCCTTCATCTCAAGCACCGCTCCGCTGGGCCCTTCATCTCAAGCACCGCTCCGCTGGGCCCTTCATCTCAAGCACCGCACCGCTGGGCCCTTCATCTCAAGCACCGCTCCGCTGGGCCCTTCATCTCAAGCACCGCACCGCTGGGCCCTTCATCTCAGGCACTGCTCCGTTGGGCCCTTCATCTCAAGCACTGCACCGCTGGGCCCTTCATCTCAGGCACCGCACCGCTGGGCCCTTCATCTCAAGCACCGCTCCGCTGGGCCCTTCATCTCAAGCACCGCTCCGCTGGGCCCTTCATCTCAAGCACCGCTCCGCTGGGCACCGCTGTCTAAAGCAACGCTGAACTGGGCCCTTCATCTCATGAACCGCTGGCCCATTGGCGGAAGGGGCAGGCCCGCATCTGTGTCGGGCAGGGCTGCACGAAGCACTCTGGGCACTAGTCCCCCTCCAGTACCAGTGGAGACTGTCATCCACTTGTGAGACTGTGGCTTTGCACTCCCCAGGATGGCTCAGTGGGCAACCCACCAACTTGTGAGACTTGTGAGACTGTGGCTTTGCACTCCCCAGGATGGCACAGTGGGCAACCCACCCACTGTAGAGACTTGTGAGACTGTGGCTTTGCACTCCCCAGGATGGCACAGTGGGCAACCCACTCACTGTAGAGACTTGAGAGACTGTGGCTTTGCACTCCCCAGGATGGCACAGTGGCCATGGAGGACCCTCGTGGACCTGGCGTCGTGGACTCATCTGGCTGAGGTGCCCCCACTTCCCTTCCCCCTGAGGTGCCTGTAGTTTTCCTATCTGATGCCCCTGCAGTGTTCTCTCCGCAGGAGTCAGGTATCCTGTGTGAGCTTTGCCCATGTGTTTTGGCCCAGTGGCCCACGAACAATGGCTGATACACATATCGGACAGGACAATTTATGTGTATATAGTTATAGATGTTTGATATATTTTATACTCAGCCTTACAATATAATTCAAATATTATGATCATTTCCTTTTGTATTTGCATTCTTCCGGGGGGTTTGGGGGGGTAACTGTGATGTATTGCTATGCATTGATGTGTGTGTTGTAGTGGGTGAGGGTGGGGGTGGGGGTGTCGCGTATATGTGTGCCCGTAATATTTTCTCCTCCCCCCTCCCCTGTGTCATAGGTGCAGTACTCACCGTTGTCTTCCTCATGGGGTGCATGGAGGTGAGTGTTTTCCTTTCGAAATGGCTGTTTCCGACGTGTTTTTATCGGCGGGGCTACCGCCCCGGAAAAGGTGGCGGATTGGTGGGTTGTGATAGGGTGGGCGGTACATTGACTCCCACCTGTCTGTTGGCGGTGACCGCCGCGCTGTTTGTCCCGCCGTGGCGGTCGGAGTGTTAAAGTGGCGGTCTCTGTTGGCGGTTTCCGCCAGGGTCAGAATTCCATTTTTTTAACCACCAGCCTGTTGGCGGGTTAGCCGCCGCTTTAACACCAACCACCAGGGTTGGAATGAACCCCACTGTCAAGATCTAATTCAGGCCCATAGTATTTTAATTGCTCTTTAGTTTTCCACACAGGATCAGTTACAGCTCTATACCATGAAAACAGATATTGGGAGCCAGGCATCACTATATGAACGTACCCACGCTAAATTCTTGCATGTACCACTTTCAAATGCTAGCACTGTACCTTAGAGGCTTCACACCTAATTACGTGTGTGACTTTACTTATGAAATAAATGTATGGTTCTTTCCTGTCATAGTGGGTTATTTTGACAGGTTTTGACAGGCTTGCCTACATCCTTATATGCTACAGCAGTCAGGCTACACAAGTAGCCTTGAAGCTAGGTGTCATTTAACTTTCCATACCATTGGTGTATTTTTCTCGCCATACATAATGGCTTTATTGAAATGTTACACATCACAGTTAGGAGTCAGTCTTTTCTCACATGTTTTAGGGGACAGAGCGCACACATTTGGGAGTGAACAGCAGTGCCTCAGTGTGTAGAGTTAAAAAACCAGCAGCATGAATTCATAAAATATTGGGGTGACCATACAAAAAAGAGCACTTTCTCTCAGTTGCATGACCAGATGTTAATACAGAACTGTCAACAGCTCTTACTTATTTTCTTGTTCTATTCACAGTTGGTAATTGGTGACCATGGATTAAGTAAGACCCTGCTACAAAGGTTTCCTGTGGCTCCAAAATAAAATCCACATGACTTTGAAATAGCAATGTAAGATGCATATTGTTGGACCTGGCCCTTTTTGCAGAGTCATCCCCAATCCTTTTGACTCCTTCCTCCTATATTTTTCTGACCTGTTCTTGTTGGTTTTAGGACTCTGGGCACCTCACCACTGCTAAACAGTGCTAAAGTGCATAAGCTCTCTGTGTAATTGGCTTTCTGTGATTGGCATATTTGATTTACTAGCAAGTCCCTATTACAGTGCACTAGAGGTGCCCAGGGCCTGTAATTCAAATGCTACTAGTGGGCCTGCAGCACTAGTTGTACCACCCACATTAGCAGCCCTATAAACATGTCTCAGATCTGCCACTGCAGTGTCTGTGTGTGCAGTCTTGTATTGCCATTTTGACTTGGCAAGTGTACCCACTTGCCGGCCTAAGCACTTCCTTTTTATACATGTAAGGCACCCCTAAGGTAGGCCCTAGGTAGCCCCATGGGCAGAGTGCAGTGTATGTTAAAGATGGGACATGTACCAATGTGTTTTATATGTCCTAACAGTGAAATACTGCCAAATTTGTTTTTCACTGTTTCAAGTCCTATCTCTCCCATAGGTTAACATGGGGGCTGCCTTTAAATATCCTCAAAGCGCAGATTCCCTTTGGAAACAGATGCAAATATGGAGTTTAGGGTCTCTGAACTCACAACTTAAAAATACATCTTTTAGTGAAGTTGGTTTTTGGATTGTTTATTTGAAAATGCCACTTTCATAAAGTGGGCATTTTCTTGCTTAAACCATTCTATGACTGTGCCTGTTTGTGAATTCCCTGTCTGGGTCAGACTGACAGTTGGGCTGGTGTGAATTCCCTCAAGACATTGAGATAAAGGTTGCTGGGGAGCAGCCTTCATATCCCGATGGGCCATCTGGGCTAGAGTGAAGGGAGGAGTCGGCCCTTACACCTGAATGGGCTGTGCCTGCCCTCACACAATGCAGTCTCCAACCCCGTGATGTGAGTCTGGGGCCTGGCCTGGGCAAGGCAGGATCTTGAAAACAACAGAGAACTCTCTTTGAAGTAGGCTTACTTCAAAGGCAGAAAGGGGTATAAAAAGCGTACCTGAAACTTCTGAAATTCAGATTTCTTCAAGATCACTTCTGGATTCAAGAGGAACCTCTGCCAAGAAGAAGAGCTGAAGAGAAGTGCTGCCCCTGCCTGTAACTGTGCTTTGATGGGCTATCCTGCAGTCGCTGCTTCTGTCTGTGAAAGTGGGCAAGACTGGACTTTGCTGTGCATTCTGCTTGAGAAGAATCTCCAAGGGCTTGAACTGAGCCTGCTTCTTTTTGTTGAAGTCTCAGGGCCATCAAAGACTCCCCCTGTCAGCAGCTGGACTTTCTACTGAGGCTCCTGCCCTGCCAAGTGGTGCACTATCCAGTCCCTAGGATCTTGACAGGTGAAGCTGGCAGCAAAGAACTGAAAATCCATTCACAAACCACCGTGTGGGGACATTTTCGAGGCACCCTCAGCGTCACGGCTGATAAACAATGCGCCGCCGGCTTCATGGCTGAAATCAACACTCTACCTGCATTGCGGCAAGAAGATGGATGCAACGCGGTTAGAGAAGTGACACGCAACACCCGCTAATGAAGGCTGATAATGATGCAGACCCCACGTAGCGTGGTTTTTTGATACCGTCCGACTCTGTGCAGATCCGAGGTGCCCCATTTGGAAACCGACGTATCACCCTCTTGCAAGGACGAAAAACTACACATCGCCGACCCAACCAGAGAAAGAAATGACAAATGGCCTCGCATGCGAGTAACAAACTGACGCATCCCTAACCTTTTCCAACGCATTTGCTCCCGTGCGGCTCTATTTCTGATGTTAACCGGGTGCTTAACTGCATTCTCACTGTTTTCTAAGAATGAAGGCCTTCATTGTGACCCTGGCGGTCGGCGATAAAGTGGCAGCAATACCACCAAATTATGACCATGACGGAAAGATCTCCGATGGACAGCCAATGTATGACACCAACCGCCTGGATGGAAACAACAGCCACCATGGTGGTAGACGCCTACAGCCAGACGGAAGTCAATGATTCACCCACTATATTAAGACACTGCAAACCCCCACCTTTTCCAGGGCGATACCAATGACATCAAAAGCCTGGTGGAAACTGAGCTCAGAAGGGAAAGGATTCACCTTTGGAGACACAGGGAAGAACCACAGCGCCATGGAACCAGAACTGCATGTTTTTCAGATGATATTCTATGTTCTGCTCCCCCACGAACACCAACGCCAGCAACGACGACGACGGTGAGTACAGCTGCCTAGCACTCAAGGGAGGGGGGAGGAAAAAGAGAGTGACACGCACAACACACAACCCACACACACACATACACACCATACACACAACCAGATGCATTGCAAAAACAATCCAACCCCGTAACTCTGCTGAATAATGCAAGGACAAAACGATTTCACCAAACTGTATGTAATGAGATCAACACAGTAGGAAAAATAAGTTAGGCAAGATGATAGATATATACATATTTACAGAAAAAGGGACAGAGCCCAGTCGTCAATTTGCGTGGCCCACATGGCCACAGGCCAAAGTCCAAGGCCACACATGTCACCTGCTTCAACAAGGAGAGAACACTTCAGGGGCATCAGTTGGTAAATAGGCAGGCAACCTCAGGGGGATGGGGGACAGGGGATGGTGGGGCACCTCAGCCGGGAAATATAACACGACCACTGGTTCTGGAGGGGGCAAAATGCCCTGTTCTTGGTCCTGGGGAGTGATGGGCCACAGTCTCTCATGTGGGTGTCTTTCTCACTGGTTCTGGAGGGGGCAACATGCCCTGTGCTTTGTCCTGTGGAGTGCAAGGTCACAGTCTCTCATGTGGGTGCCTTACCCACTGGTTCTGGAGGGGGCAACATGCCCTGTGCTTGATCCTGGGTAGTGATGGGCCACAGTCTCTCATGTGGGTGTCTTACCCACTGGTTCTGGAGGGGGCAACATGCTCTGTGCTTGCTCCTGTGGAGTGCAAAGTCACAGTCTCTCATGTGGGTGTCTTACCCACTGGTTCTGGAGGGGGCAACATGCCGTGTACTTGATCTTGGGGAGCGATGAGCCACAGTTTATCTCATGTGGGTGTCTTACCCACTGGTTCTGGAGGGGGCAACATGCCCTGTGCTTGAGCCTGGGGTGTGATGGGCCACAGTCTCTCATGTGGGTGTCTTACCCACTGGTTCTGGAGGGGGAAACATGCCCTGTGCTTGATCCTGGGGAGTGATGGGCCACAGGCTCTCATGTGGGTGTCTTACCCACTGGTTCTGGAGGGGGCAACATTCCTGTGCTTTGTCCTGTGGAGTGCAAGGTCACAGTCTTTCATGTGGGTGTCTTACCCACTAGTTCTGGAGTGGACAGGCCGCACAGCAGCCCATGGAGGCAGGATTACATACCGTCTGCTAGCGGTGGCAGCTGCACACTGTTGGTGCTGCTGTTGGGGGAGGCTTCTGCCCATCCCCTGCAACCTCGGACGGATGCACAGTGTTGGTGCTGCTGGTGGGGGGAGGTTCCTGCCCATGCCGTGCACCCTCGGACAGATGCACAACCATGGTTGGTGGTGGGGACTCCATCATAGTTCCTGGTCCAGGCCTCTTGCTCTTCGTGCCTGCTGGTGCAGCCTCCTTGCTCTTCCTGACTGCTGGTGCAGGCTCCTTGCTCTACCTGCCTGCTTGGGCAGGCTCCTTGGCCTTTCGGGTGGCAGATGCAGGCTCATTGCTCTTCCTGCCTGCTGGTGCAGGCTCCTTGGCCTTTCGGGTGGCAGGTGCAGGCTCCTTTCCCTTCTTGCCTGCTGGGGCAGTCTCCTTCCCCTTTAGGTTGGCTGGTGCAGGCTCCTTCCCTTTCAGGACATGTGGCCTAGATCCCTTTCCACCACAAGTGGGTGCAGTGAGGACTTGGCCCGTGGATTGTGTGGCTGAGGTGCTTGGCCGGGTTCTTCCTACCCTGGTCATACGTGCAGGGTGGAGGGAAGGGTAGGGAAGAGGTCAATGGTGGATGGAAACAGTTTTTTAGGGACATTGGGGCGGGAAGAGGGAGAAGAAATGGGAGTGGAGGATGAGGGAGTGGTTGTTGGAAGTGTCTGTCTGCTCCTTTTGGGTGCAGGTGCCTGGGTTGTATGCTGTTGTGAGGTGGATGGCTGTTGGGTGTCTGAGTGCTTGCGTTTGTATTTTAGGAAGGGTGACAGACACAGTGGGAGAGGACACAGGAGAAGTGTGCATGGCGGTTGTGGAGGTGTCTGCCAGTGAGGTGTGTGATCTGCTAGCTGTGGTGATGCTGGTAGTGGATGATGATGTTGTGCATGCAGGTGTGAATGTGGACATAACTGGGTGGAAGGTGGAAGAGGAGGAGGAGGGGGAGAAAGTGGAAATAGTGGATGTTTTTGTGTCTGCAACTGGATGGTGTTTGTGTGAGTACCTGTGGGATGAAGTGTGGTGCTTTTGTTTGCCTGTGACACTTTTGGGTGTTGTCTTGTGTGCATGCTCATCTGTATGTTTGCTTGGGATAGGTTGGGGTTGAGGGGAATGAGACTGGGCATTGGAAGTTGGAGGGGGGAACGGTTGAAACAGGGACAATGGCTGCCATCAGAGAGGAGGCCAGAGCCTGAATCGATCTCTTTTGGGTTGGCAATCCAGCGTGAATGCCTTCCAGGAATGCATAAGATTGTTGCATCTGGGCTGCCAGCCCCTGGATGGCATTCACAATGGTTGACTGCCCTACAGAGATGGATCTCAGGAGGTCACTAGGGTCCTCACTCAGGGCAGCAGGGCTAACTGGGGCAGGGCCTGAGGTGCCATGGGCAAAGGAGATGCTCACCATCATGGGTGAGCAGGTACGGGCAACTCGATGAGGTGCTGCTGGGAGGGCGGTGCTGGTACGGGGGTGGTGGCTGTACCTGTAGCAGGGGTGGTCATAGAAGTGTCCGCCACCACCAGGGAGCTTCCATCGGAGGAGGTATCTGTGTCTGAACTGTCCCCTCCAGTCTCTGCATTGGTGCTCCCCTCACCCTCCGTCCACTGGTGCCCTCAGCCTCGGTGGACTCTGCCTCCTGGGTCCTGTTGGATGCAACTCCCTGCTTTGCCGGTGTCTCTGCTCCTCCACCAGATGATGCTAATGCACAGGACAGGATGACAAAAAAAAAGGGGGGGGGGGGAGACAAAGGATACACTGGGTCAATGGCTGCACCAACACCACCGTTGGAACACAAAACACCCTCACACACAGGGAGCAGCCCTACGCAATACGCATTGTGCTATCAGAGAAATAGTTAGCAACCAAGGCATAGGGAGGGGCACACACTGCCAAATGCAGCACACCTGGGACCCACGCAGCCCTGAACAGTAGTGGATGCCTAAGGGCTTTAGGAGGCTGGCCTGACTTATAGTGGGTACCCTGTGGTACTTACACCCTGTGCCAGGTCCAGTTATCCCTTATTAGTAGAATAGAGGTGTTTCTAGCAGCTTAGGCTGATAAAAGGTGGCTATGGCAAAGCAGCTTAGGCTGAACTAGGAGACATGCAAAGCTCCTGCTATACCACTTATATCATATAGCAAAATATCATGAGAAAACACAATACACAGAGTTACTAAAAATAAAGGTACTTTATTTTTATGACAATATGCCACAAGTATCTCAGTGAGTACCCTCAGTAAGAAGGTAAGTAATACACACAAGTTATATGTACACAAACCCAAAACAGGTAAGTAAGAGTCAGAAAAGTAATGCAAACAGTGTAGAATTACAATAGGTTGCAATAGGCAAACATAGGTTTAGGGGCAACACAAACCATACACTCCAAAAGTGGAATGTGAATCACGAATGGACCCCAGACCTATGGGAGCTTGTAGAGGGTCTCTGGGACTGTAAGAAAACAGTCAGGGTGTCCAAGATACCCCACCCCAAGACCCTGACAACTAGGAGTAAAGTACACCATCTACCGCAAAAGAGCACAATAGTTGTGATAGGGGGATTCTGCAAGAACAACAAACACCAGCAAGGCATTGAAGGTGGATTCCTGGACATGAGGACCTGCAATGCAAGGGGACCAAGTCCAAAAGTCACGATAGTGTCCAGGGGGGGCAGGAGCCCAGAAACCCCCGGATGAAGGTGCAAGGAAGCTGCCTCAGTGTGGAAGAAGCTTGGACTTCTGAAACAACGAAGAGGACTAGGAACTTCTCCTTTGGATGGAATATGTCCCACATCGCGATGAACGTTGCAGAAGTGTTCCCACACAGAAATATCACAAACAGGCCTTGCTAGCTGCAAAGGTTGCGGTAGAGGTTTTTTGATTTTGCTGATGACCAGGAAGGACCAGGTTGTTGCTCCTTGGAGGAGGAGACAGAGGGGGTGCTCAGAAACTCAGAGAGCCCCCACAGAAGCAGGCACCACCCGCAGAAGTACCAAAAAGGCACTTGGAAGATTTGTGAACTGGAGCTGCCTCAGAGTCATAAAGGAAGGTCCCACGATGCCGGAGGCCAACTCAGAGGGTTGAGCACTGCAGGACGGAGTGCTGGGGACCCAGGCTAGGCTGTGCACGAAGGAAATCCTGGAAGAGTGCACAAGAGCTGGAGCAGCTGCAAATCACGCAGTACACAGGTTTGCAGTCTAGTGTGGGGAGGCAAGGACTTACCTCCACCAAACTTGGGCTGAAGGATCGCTGGACTGTGGGAGTCATTTGGATAGAGTTCCTGTGTTCCAGGGAGCACGCTCGTCAGGATGAGAGGGGACCCAGAGGACCGGTGATGCAGTCTTTTGGTGCCTGCGTTAGCAGGGGGAAGATTCAGTCGACCCACAGGAGATTTCTTCTTGACTTCTAGTGCAGGGTGAAGGCAGGTGATCCCCAGTGCATGCACCATGAAAGCCAGCAGGATGAGGCACTACAATGTTGCTGGTAGTCGTCTTGCTACTTTTTTGTGGTTTTGCAGGTGTCCTGGAGCAGTCAGCGGCCGATCCTTAGTAGAAGTCGAAGAGGGAGATGCAGAGGAACTCTGATGAGCTCTTGCATTAGTTATCTGAAGAATTCCCCAGAGCAGAGACAATAAAACGCCAGAAAAGGAGGACTGGCTACCAAGAGAGGTAAGAGCCTATCAGAAGGAGCCTCTGACCTCACCTGCTGGCACTTGGCACTCAAAGAAGTCCAGTGTGCCCCCAACACCTCTGTTTCCAAGATGGCAGAGGTCTGGGACACACTGGAGGAGCTCTGGGCACCTCCCCTGGGAGGTACTGGTCAGGGGAGTGCTCTTCCTTTGTCCAGTTTCACTCCAGAGCAGGGCTGGGGGATCCCTGAACTGGTGTAGACTGGCTTATGCAGAGATGGGCACCATCTGTGCCCATCAAAGCATTTCCAGAGGCTGGGGGAGGCTACTACTCCCCAGACCTTCACACCTATTTCCAAAGGGAGAGAGTGTAACACCCTCTCTCAGAGGAAATCCTTTGTTATGCCTTCCTGGGCCAGGGCTGCCTGGACCCAGGGGGGCAGAAACCTGTCTGAGGGGTTGGCAGCAGCAGAAGCTGCAGTGGAGACCCCAAAAAGGCAGTTTGGCAGTACCCAAGTTCTGTGCTAGAGACCCGGGGGATCATGGAATTGTCCCCCCAATACCTGAATGGTATTGGGGTGACAATTCCATGATCTTAGACATGTTACATGGCCATGTTCGGAGTTACCATTGTGACGCTATACATAGGTAGTGACCTATGTATAGTGCACACGTGTAATGGTGTCCCCGCACTCACAAAATCCGGGGAATTTGCCATGAACGATGTGGGGGCACCTTGGCTAGTGCCAGGGTGCCCACACACTAAGTAACTTGGCACCCAACCTTCACTAAGTAAAGGTTAGACATATAGGTGACTTATAAGTTACTTATGTGCAGTGGTAAATGGCTGTGAAATAATGTGGACGTCATTTCACTCAAGCTGGAGTGGCAGGCCTGTGTAAGAATTGTCAGAGCTCCCTATGGGTGGCAAAAGAAATGCTGCAGCCCATAGGGATCTCCTGGAACCCCAATACCCTGGGTACCTCAGTACCATACACTAGGGAATTATAAGGGTGTTCCAGTATGCCAATGTGAATTGGTAAAATTGGTCACTACCCTGTTAGTGACAATTTGTAAAGAGAGAGCATAACCACTGAGGTTCTGATTAGCAGAGCCTCAGTGAGACAGTTAGGCATCACACAGGGAACACATACATATAGGTCACAAACTTATGAGCACTGGTGTCCTGACTAGCAGGGTCCCAGTGACACATAACAAACATATTGAAAACATAGGGTTTTCACTATGAGCACTGGGCCCTATCTGGCAGGATCCCAGTGAGACAGTGAAAACACCCTGACACACTCACAAACAGGCCAAAAGTGGGGGTAACTAGGCAAGAAAGAGGCTACTTTCTCACACTCCTCCCTTTCTTAGAAATCTAGTAATGCGTTTTTTCTCAGTAACATGACACCCGGTTGCCTGCTAAAACAGATATCGAGCATCTCTGCAGAACTGTTACATTGTTCTCATTCATTAATTTGCCTTAATTTTGATCGCCCTCAATGATAATTGACAAATGCCTATTACGACTGACAACGCATTATTGCATCTGATTAACCCACAATGGCAGGGAAATGCTTCTTTCCCCCTAACAGCAACCCATTCGCACCCCGATGCACCCCCTCCCCTCCCCCCCCGGCTTCGATAAAAGCGATAAAACTGACACACCCCGCCTTTCTTGAGATGTAGCCACACACAACCTATACACAGCCTCCCCCTCCTGTGCCCCCCCTCAATGTTACACGGTCTTGCACGGGGATGGGGGAACTAGATTGGGGGGACCGAGGTGCTGCGCGTGCGCCGTCTCCCCCGGTCGGGGGCCCGCTGGTCGGGCACTGGAGCTCGATAGGCCCGGGTTATCAACCCACAGGTTACAGTCCTAGAACGTCGGGACTTTTGTCTTGTTTTTCTCTTTCTCTCTTCTATTTTCGTTAATCTTCCTTCCCTTCTTCAGTTTTGTTCACCCGTTCTACCCCTTAGCAGCCGCCCTTTCTCTCTTTCATTTTCTCTCCTTCCCTTTCCCCTCCCCCACCTGCCTTCCGCCCCCTCCCCCTTATTATCTAATTTCCTCACCTCCACAGTTTCCATCAAGCCCCCCTCCCCCTGACTCCCCCTCCCAGTATCTCCTCCCTGCCCTGCTTCGAGTGCCTCCATACTTAGATAGGTCTCAATAAGGCGCAGGGATGTCCGACCCGAGCAGAGTACCAACAGCACCTCTGCGGATTATATCCTGGAACGTCACCCACTTCATAAAGCGGAAAAAGTTCTATCATATCGCAATTCCAAACAGGAGGACATTGCCCTTTTACAAGAGACACATCTAGATGATCCGGAATCTGATAAACTGCGACGTGGCTGGGTGGGCACCGTCCTGTTTAGCTGCAATCCCCCTCCCCCAGCACAGAGACTACCCCAAGAAAATGCGCTAATGCTGCGTAAAACCCTCCCCCATACTGTTCTTAAATCATGGACTGATCCCGAGGGCCGTTACATATTCGCTAAATTAAAGATGGGCTTGTGCTCGGTCTACACACCAACGGGCCCAAAACGCCTCTTTTTCTTACAAATCAACTGACTCTTGACCGAGATAGGGGCATCTCGCTATGTAATAGGAGGGGACTGGAACATAGTCAGAGATGCCCCTTGGATGTCAGTAACAATGCAGACAGAGCCCTGCAGACCGACATACTATCGGACAATGGCCTAGTGGACCACTGGAGATTGACCCATCCTATAGAACGAGAATTCACCTTTCTCTCACCCGTGCATGGCACCCAATCCCGACTTGACTACTTTCTCCTGTCCCATAACCTCGTGGCCATTACCCATGATGATCGCATACTGGAGGGCGGCCTCTCGGACCACTCCCAGATTAGCATAGCTATCCACTTGAACCTTGTATCCCCGGGCCGTAAGGCTTGGAGATTTGCGGCACACCGCTACCGCTCTCCCCAGGGTAAGTCACAGCTACAGGACCATGCAGCCACCTTCGCTCAAAACAACCTAGGTTCTGTGAGCTCTAGCCGAATTATGTGGGCCGCGGCCAAGGTCTCGGTGCGGGGACAACTTATGCGGGACGCGGCACTGACGAACAGAGACAGAAAAGAGAAACAGGTGGCACTGGAACTTGATATCCGACGGCTCACCAGGCAATACACCACACACCCCTCACTCCCAGGGCGTCGAAACTTAGAGCGTGCCCAAATGGCCCTCAATGAGTTATATACCTCCCAGGCAGAGTATGCTCTACAGAGACTACAAGGAAGACATTATGAACAAGGAGAGAAGGCAGGGCGCTTGTTGGCAGCCCAGCTCTGACAGAGGACAGCTGCCCTTGCCATTCCAGATATCCACGCCTCTTCCGGAGAATTATTAACACACCCGCAAGCTATCACCAACGAATTTGCGTCCTTCTACAGACACCTCTACACATCAGAGACTATATCTAGCCCATCACAGTGCACAGCTTTCCTGGCGGGCCTTGACCTGCCCTCCCTGTCAGAGTTTGGATGCAACCTCCTAGAAGGGGAAATAAGCAGGCAGGAAATAGAGAAAGTTATTTCCGACCTCCCCTACCACAAGTCGCCAGGGGAAGATGGATTCCCAGCGGAATTCTATAAATGGACAGGGAGGGAGGCAACTGACATACTACATGCAGCTTTGAACGAAGCCTGCTCAACACAGTCCCTGGGGGCAATATCCAATAATGCCATGATAGCCATCATACCAAATCCTGGGAGGGACCCCTTGCTGTGTGGTAGTTATTGACCTAGCTCCCTCTGAAACACTGGCATCAAAATCCTAGCAAGTATCCTGGCCAACAGACTGCTCAAAGTCATACAGTCTCTGATCCACCACACGCAAGTGGGGTTTGTACCAGGTCGCACCTCAAGGAATCACCTGCGCACCCTATGCCATACCCTATGGGCTGCTAGGGACCTACAAGAGGAGGCGCTGGCTCTGTCCTTGGATGCGCAGAAGGCATTCGACCGCATAGAGTGGTCATACCTGTTCACGACGCTAGAGAGGTTCGGCCTGGGAGACAGCTTTCTCTCAATGGTGCGGCTACTTTACGACCAGCCCGCGGCAAGAGTCAACTGTGGAGGCTTCCTCTCAGACCCCTTCCCTATCCGCAGAGGTACACGGCAGGGCTGCCCCCTCTCACCACTTCTGTTCCTACTAGCAATGGAGCCCCTCGCTGCAGCTATCTGCTCCTCTCCCTCCATCACAGGTCTCACACTGCTGGTAGGTATTTCTAAAATCTATCTATATGCCGACGACGTCTTACTAACTCTTACGGAGCTGGAAAGATCCATACCAGCCATGCTGGAGATCATCGATGGATTTTCAATCCTCTCCGGCTACAGTATCAACTGGGATAAGAGCGAGGCGCTTCCCCTTTCGCGGATGACCACAAGAGCAGCACTCTTAGACTTCCCGTTTCGTTGGACACCGAAACGTCTCAAATACCTGGGGGTGCTAGTCAACCCAGGCCTAGTGCATATGGTGGCGGATAACATCGACCCCCCTCATTGCACGGGCGAAGCTCGATTTCGCAAAATGGAGCCAATTAGGTCTATCTATGTGGGGTTGAGTACAAGTGGTAAGGGTGGTCACGGTGCCTCGTTTCACCTATGTGCTGGGACTCCTCCCCCTACAGGTGCCTCTCCATACACTACGAAACATAGATGCACTCATCAGATCATTTGTATGGGGCTCAATGCGACCACGCTTATCGTCCGCCAAACTCCTAGCCAGCCGCTCCCACGGGGGCATGGGACTTCCGTCAGTAGGGCATTATTCAATCGCACTGCACTTGTCCCAGCTGTCCCATACCTTGTCCACAGTGCCAGACCTGCCCCAGTGGATCGCCGTGGAGAAGCAACTGATATCTGCGAAGGAGAGACTCTGAGGGCCTTATCGCAATGACCTCCCATCCGTTAGTTCGGTGAACCCCATCTTGAAGGCGACACAAGCGGCCTGGCGAAGGGCCCACCGCCTACTTGGGATCCACCCCCTTCTCCACGCCCAAGCACCTCTGTGGCATACCAGCGGACTCCGGATAGGCGGTGAAGTGCTTGACTGGCCGCAATGGAAGAGGGCTGGCATCTATACGGTTTCCCAGATCCTGGAAAACGACATGCTCAAGTCCTTCCTCAGGCTGCGGGAAGAATTCAATCTTCAACCGAGCCAAGAGTGGAGATACTTACTACTTAAACACTGCATCTGCCAGGGGACCGAGACCATTTGATGGGGATCCTGGTCTTCACCCGTAGTGGCCTACTTGCAACAGTGGGGACAACATAGGGGAGTCATGGCGGGTCTCTATGACCTAATCATCCGACAGCTATACTCCCAAACCCTCTCCGATCAGCTGTGTTTAAAATGGCAAACTCGACTACAACAGGCACTAGATCCGGAGGACTGGGAAGACACCCTAGAGGCATTGGACAGAGGCGCCCGAGAGGCACGTCTAAAGTACTGCCTCTTTAAGGTCCTACACGACTGGCACTGGTCCCCAGCAAAGCAAACAGGACGGGACTTCTCCCGCACGCGAAATGCTGGTGATGTTCAGAGACATACTGTGACCTAAAACATATTCTAGCCGATTGCCCAATGGTTCGACCGCTATTGGACGCGGTGGGCTCCACCCTGGCTGAATCCATGATACTCCTGGCACCTCTCCCTCTTTCTCTTATACTTCTGCATGACATGACATCCCTCCCAGACTTAACCAGACCACCTAAGAGGTTACTGCACACAGCGCTAGCCACTGCAAAAATTAGCATCCTACATCATTGGAGATCGGCTATCTCACCAACCCCGGAGGAGTGGATCGTGGCTATGACCCGTATTGCCATGCACGAAAGAATCATTTATAAGCTACAAAACCAAGACCAATTGTTCAACCAAGTATGGGCCCCCTTCCTCACTGGGGGATGCCAGCAGGCCGCCTGAAACCACCCGACCTCCCCCACCCCTTTTCCTCCCCCCCTTTTTTCCCTTGATGGATTATCCTCCTTTCCCTCCTCTTACTCTTTCCTTTTCTCTCTTCCCCTTTTCTCTCCTTTACCTCTTCTTTTTCTTTCCTTTACCCTCCCTTCTCTTTCTCCTCTCCCTTCCCCCAGTTCCATCAGGGGCATGACCTAGGTCTCCTCTACTCTCATTAGCAAGCGTCAGTCGTAGACCCATACATCCGAGGCAGCATAAGAACACTAAGTAACAAATATGGACTGTGCTGAGTGAAGCTAAAGAACTCAGGCTCCGATACCCAGACTGACCCGCTACCCCAACAACTCGCCGCCTAGGCGTATGCTACCTCACTGATATCCTGCCCTCCAACACAAGGATTCCCGACCTCAAATCGATAGCACACCATCTACAAACACTACAACTTGCTCACAACCCCGACATCGATACAGAGAGGAGTGAACTCCTTACTCCCAAGGGACCTGATGATGAAACACTATCCTTACTCCCATCCCTCCCTACTATGCTAAATTAAACCATCTACCCCTCCTGTTCTCCCCTACTCTCCTGTACAAAGATGTCCTATATCACTATGCTCTACTCAACCCCCATCCCCGACTTCTGTCTCTGTGATACTACTGCGATTATTGGGACACGTTTTTGAAGAACAACTGACAATATTCCAATGTCTCACCCGTTGCTTATATTTCTTGATTCTTTTTTTCTGTACCATTGTTTGTAAATGCTGGGACCTCAATCCCGTTTGGATTTTGTATCATTTTTGCAGTATCTACAATAAAATAATATTTAAAAAAAAACAATAGTCGTGATAGGGGGATTCTGCAAGAACAACAAACACCAGCAAGGCACTGAAGGTGGATTCCTGGACCTGAGGACCTGCAAGGCAAGGGGACCAAGTCCAAGAGTCGTGATAGTGTCCAGAGGGGGCAGGATCCTAGAAAACCCAGGATGAAGGTGCAAGGAAGCTGCCTCCGGGTGGAAGAAGCTTGGAGTTCTGCAACAAGAGGACTAGGAACTTCTCCTTTGGACGGAGGATGTCCCACGTCATGATGAAGGTTGCAGAAATGTTCCCACGCAGAAATACCACAAACAAGCCTTGCTTGCTGCAAGGGTCACAGTAGTGGTTTTAGGGTGCTGCTGGGGACCAGGAAGGAGCAGAATGTCGCCCCTCCGAGGAGGAGACAGAGGGGGTGCTCAGAAACTCAGAGAGCCCCCACAGAAGCAGGCAGCACCCGCAGAAGTACCCGATCAGGCACTTGGAAGATTTGTGAACCGGAGCTGGCTCAGAGTCATAAAGGAGGGTCCCACAACGCCGGAGGCCAACTCAGAGGGTTGAGCACTGCAGGATGGAGTGCTGGGGACTCAGGCTAGGCTGTGCATGAAGGAAATCCTGGACAAGTGCACAGGAGCCGGAGCAGCTGCAAATCACGCAGTACACAGGTTTGCAGTCTAGCGTGAGGAGGCAAAGACTTACCTCCACCAAACTTGGACTGAAGGATCACTGGAGTATGGGAGTCACTTGGATAGAGTTCCTGTGTTCCAGGGACCACGCTCGTCAGGATGAGAGGGGACCCAGAGGACCGGTGATGCAGTCTTTTGGTGCCTGCGTTAGCAGGGGGAAGATTCCGTCGACCCACAGGAGATTTCTTCTTGGCTTCTAGTGCAGGGTGAAGGCAGGTGACCCCGAGAGCATGCACCACCAGGAAACAGTTGAGAAAGCCGGCAGGATGAGGCACTACAATGTTGCTGGTAGTCGTCTTGCTACTTTGTTGCGATTTTGCAGGTGTCCTGGAGCAGTCAGCGGTCGATCCTTGGTAGAAGCCGAAGAGGGAGATGCAGAGGACCTCTGGTGAGCTCTTGAATTCGTTATCTGAAGAATTCCCCAGAGCAGAGACCTTAAATAGCCAGAAAAGCTGGTTTGGCTACCAAGAAAGGAGGATTGGCTACCAAGAAAGGTAAGAGCCTATCAGAGGGGGTCTCTGACGTCACCTGATGCACTGGCCACTCAGAGCAGTCCAGTGTGGCCCCAACACCTCTGTTTCCAAGATGGCAGAGGTATGGGACACACTGGAGGAGCTCTGTGCACCTCCCCTGGGAGGTACTGGTCAGGGGAGTAGTCACTCCCCTTTCCTTTGTCCTGTTTTGCGACAGAGCAGGGCTGGGGGATCCCTGAACTGGTGTTGACTGGCTTATGCAGAGATGGGCACCATCTGTGCCCATCAAAGCATTTCCAGAGGCTGGGGGAGGCTACTCCTCCCCAGCCCTTCACACCTATTTCCAAAAGGAGAGGGTGTAACACCCTCTCTCAGAGGAAATCCTTTGCTCTACCTTCCTGGGCCGGGGCTGCCTGGACCCCTCTAGGGCAGAATCCTGTCTGAGGGGTTGGCAGCAGCAGTAGCTGCAGGGGAAACCCCGGAAAGGCAGTTTGGCAGTACCCGGGTTCTGTGCTAGAGACCCAGGGATCATGGAATTGTCCCCCTAATACCAGAATGGTATTGGGGTGACAATTCTATGATCTTAGACATGTTACATCGCCATGTTCGGAGTTACCATTGTGACGCTATACATAGGTAGTGACCTATGTATAGTGCCCACGTGTAATAGTGTCCCCGCACTCACAAAGTCTGGGGAATTTGCCCTGTGGGGACACCTTGGCTAGTGCCAGGGTGCCAACACACTAAGTAACTTGGCACCCAACCTTGACCAGGTGAAGGTTAGACATATAGGTGACTTATAAGTTACTTATGTGCAGTGAAAAATGGCTGTGAAATAACGTGGACATTATTTCACTCAGGCTGCAGTGGCAGGCCTGTGTAAGAATAGTCTGAGCTCCCTATGGGTGACTAAATTTACCAATTCTCATTGGCACACTGGTACACCCATATAATTCCCTTGTATATGGTACTTAGGTACCCAGGGTATTGGGGTTCCAGGAGATCCCTATTGGCTGCAGCATTTCTTTTGCCACCCTTGTGTCCCACCCTGTCACCCTGTCCACCTTGAACTTCCATTGCTCCCCTTCCTATGTCCCCATGGAAAATGCACCTGTGCTACAAACAGACTGGAACAATACTCTAGACTTTCCTCCATCATCACCCCATCCCATTGCACTTGTCACTCCATATCTTAGCACTTCAATAAACACCCTTTGAAAAAAAACAATTTTTGAGTATGTACTGTATATCAAATATGTATTAATTGAAACTGATACAAACATTGCAAATCAACTGTAAAGAGAATAAGCATAGATTATTGACCAGGAGCTGGCTGTAGTGATCACACCAGGAGTATATGTCAGTTCACCAACATCTGCAAAATGAATTGCCAGAGGGAACATTAAGTGGGCATAGAAGTGGGAAATATCAGCATATGAAATGTGAAGTAACACCATCCTACCTGTGTGTCATTGGAAGTATTGCTGTATCACACATGTTCTGTTGTCCTCATCCTCAACCTTTGCCTCCTCATCCTCACTGTCCACAGGGTCTACTATTGCCACATGGGCATCTCCAGCCTCCTCCTTCTGCAGGAATGGGACATGGCGTCTGAGGGCCAGGCCATGCAACATGCAAGATGCATGCCACCACTATCTGGCAGACCTTCTTTGGTGACTATTCAAGGGATCCACCTGTTAGATGGAGGCACCGCAACCTGGCCTTCAGGACGCCAAAGGTCCTTTCAATTATCCTTCTGGTTCACCCATGTTCCTCATTATAACGTTCCTCAACCCTTGTCCTGGCATTCCTCACACGGTTCAGCAGCCATGATAGGTTAGGGTAACTAGAGTCACCTGCAAATATTGAGGGACAACATTTAGCCACATACTATCCCATATGACCCACACCATACCCATACACCAACATATACTGGGTGGGAACCAGGCTCACCTATTAGCCATACCCTGTGCATCTGTAGTTGGCCCATCACATTTGGGACGCTGCTATTCTTTAGGACAAAGGCATCATGCACCGACCCAGCATAATTAGCATTGATGTAGGAGATGTAGTGGTCCGCAAGGCATCCCATCTAAATTTTCATCGAGTGGAAACTCTTCCGATTCCTGAACACCTGTTCATTATGTCGGGGGGGGGACAAATGCAATTTGTGTCCCATCAATCACCCCAATTATGTTGGGGATATGTCCCATTGCATAGAACTCAGACTTCACTGTGGCCACATCTTCAACCTGGGGGAAAACAATGTAGCTGCACATGTGTTTTATCAGGGCAGACAACACTCTTGTCAGCGCCATTGAGAACATTGGCTCTGACATTCTTGCTGCCAAGCCCACTGTCACTTCGAAAGAGCCAGTTGCCAGGAAATGGAGTACAGATAGCACTTGCACAAGAGGGGGGATCCCAGTGGGATGCCGGATAGCTCATATCAGATCAGGCTCCAATTGAGCCCACAGCTCGGTGATAGTGGCCCTATCCAGTCTATAGGTGAGTATTATGTGCCTGCCCTCCAGTGTTGACAAGTCCACCAGGGGTCTGTATACGGGGATATGCCTCCATCTCCTATTCATCCGCAGTGGGAGCAATCTAAGGGACACAAGAGTGAGGATCCAGTCACAAACTGAACAATGGAGCTACAACAGAACTTTGCATCTTGCAAACATGTAATGGGTCATTGTGATTTGTCCAGTATGTGCTAATATATCGTGTGATGCAGCATTATTCCAGGGCCTGCCCCCCCACCCTGAAATGGCGTCCACCTGTCCTGTGTGGAGGGACAGGTGGAAGTGAGGTAATTCCGCTGATGTTGTGCGCCGTTGCGGGAGGCGGTCAGGAATCGCGAGCAACTCCTCATTTGTTGACATTGGGCCCTATGAGGTACAGTGGTCAATGGTGATCTACTCCGGCGGTGGTAGTATGCACGGCTGTAGGAGGCTGGACTGGCTTGTAGTGAGTACCAAGGGGTACTTACACCTTGCACCAGGCCCAGGTATCCCTTATTAGTGTATAGGGTGTCTAGCAGCTTAGGCTGATAGATAATGGTAGCTTAGCAGAGCAGCTTAGGCTGAACTAGGAGACGAGTGAAGCTCCTACAGTACCACTAGTGTCACTTGCACAATATCATAAGAAAACACAATACACAGATATACTAAAAATAAAGGTACTTTATTTTTATGACAATATGCCAAAGTATCTCAGTGAGTACCCTCAGTATGAGGTTAGCAAATATACACAAGATATATGTACACAATACCAAAAATATGCAGTATAGTCTTAGAAAACAGTGCAAACAATGTATAGTTACAATAGGATGCAATGGGAGCACATAGGGATAAGGGCAACACAAACCATATACTCCAAAAGTGGAATGCGAACCACGAATGGACCCCAAATCTATGTGACCTTGTAGAGGATCGCTGGGACTGTAAGAAAACAGTTAGGGTTAGAAAAATAGCCCACCCCAAGACCCTGAAAAGTGAGTGCAAAGTGCACTAAAGTTCCCCAAAGAGCACAGAAGTCGTGATAGGGGAATTCTGCAGGAAAGACACAAACCAGCAATGCAACAACAATGGATTTCCAGTCGAGGGTACCTGTGGAACAAGGGGACCAAGTCCAAAAGTCACAAGCAAGTCGGAGATGGGCAGATGCCCAGGAAATGCCAGCTGTGGGTGCAAAGAAGCTGCTACTAGGCAGTAGAAGCTGAAGATTCTGCAGGAACGACAAGGGCTCGAAACTTTCCCTTTGGAGGATGGATGTACCACCTTGTGAAGAGTCGTGCAGAAGTGATTTCCCGTCGAAAGACTGCCAACAAGCCTTGCTAGCTGCAAATCATTTGGTTAGGGTTTTTGGATGCTGCTGTGGCCCAGGAGGGACCAGGATGTCACCAATTGCGGGAGGGGACAGAGGGGGCATCCAGCAAGATAAGGAGCCCTCTCAGAAGCAGGCAGCACCCAGAGAAGTGCCAGCACAGGCACTACTAAGGGGAGTGAAACCATGCTCACCTGAAGTTGCACAAGAGAGTCCCACTCCGCCGGAGGACAACTCAGGAGGTCGTGCAATGCAGGTTAGAGTGCCATGGACCCAGGCTTGGCTGTGCATAAAGGATTTCAGCCAGAAGTGCACAGAGGCCGGAGTAGCTGCAAAAGACACAGTTCCCAGCAATGCAGTCTGGCGTGGGGAGGCAAGGACTTACCTCCACCAAACTTGGACTGAAGAGTCACTGGACTGTGGGAGTCACTTGGACAGAGTTTCTGGATTCAAGAGACCTCACTTGTTGTGCTGAGAGGAGACCCAGGGTACCCGTGATGCAGTTCTTTGGTGCCTGCGGTTGGAGGGGGACGATTCCGTCGACCCACGGGAGATTTCTTCGGAGCTTCTAGTGGAGAGAGGAGGCAGACTACCCCCACAGCATGCACCACCAGGAAAACAGTCGAGAAGGCGGCAGGATCAGCGTTACAGAGTTGCAGTAGTCGTCTTTGCTACTTTGTTGCAATTTTGCAGGCTTACAGCACGGTCAGCAGTCGATTCCTTGGCAGAAGGTGAAGAGAGAGATGCAGAGGAACTCTGATGAGCTCTTGCATTCATTATCTAAGGAATTCCCCAAAGCAGAGACCCTAAAAAGACAGAAAAGATGGTTTGGCTACTTAGGAGAGAGGATAGGCTAGCAACACCTGAAGGAGCCTATCAGAAGGAGTCTCTGATGTCTCCTGCTGGCTCTGGCCACTCAGAGCAGTCCAGTGTGCCAGCAGCACCTCTGTTTCCAAGATGGCAGAGGTCTGGAGCACACTGGAGGAGCTCTGGGCACCTCCCAGGGGAGGTGCAGGTCAGGGGAGTGGTCACTCCCCTTTCCTTTGTCCAGTTTCGCGCCAGAGCAGGGCTGAGGGGTCCCTGAACCGGTGTAGACTGGCTTATGCAGAAATGGGCACCATCTGTGCCCATGAAAGCATTTCCAGAGGCTGGTGGAGGCTACTCCTCCCCTGCCTTGACACATTTTTCCAAAGGGAGAGGGTGTAACACCCTCTCTCTGAGGAAGTCCTTTGTTCTGCCTTCCTGGGCCAAGCCTGGCTGGACCCCAGGTGGGCAGAAACCTGTCTGAGGGGTTGGCAGCAGCAGCAGCTGCAGTGAAACCCCTGAAAAGGCAGTTTGGCAGTACCCGGGTCTGAGCTACAGACCACTGGGATCATGGGATTGTGCCAACAATGCCAGGATGGCATAGAGGGGGCAATTCTATGATCTTAGACATGTTACATGTCCATATTCGGAGTTACCATTGTGAAGCTACACATAGGTAGTGACCTATGTGTAGTGCACGCGTGTAATGGTGTCCCCGCACTCACAAAGTCCGGGGAATTTGCCCTGAACTATGTGGGCGCACCTTGGCTAGTGCCAGGGTGCCCACACATTAAGAAACTTAGCACCCAACCTTTACTAAGTAAAGGTTAGACATATAGGTGACTTATAAGTTACTTAAGTGCAGTGAAAAATGGCTGTGAAATAATGTGTGCATTATTTCACTCAGGCTGCAGTGGCAGGCCTGTGTAAGAATTGTCAGAGTTCCCTATGGGTGGCAAAAGAAACGCTGCAGCCCATAGGGATCTCCTGGAACCCCAATACCCTGGGTACCTCAGTACCATATACTAGGGAATTATAAGGGTGTTCCAGTATGCCAATGTGAATTGGTGAAATTGGTCACTAGCCTGTTAGTGACAATTTGGAAAGAAATGAGAGAGCATAACCACTGAGGTTCTGGATAGCAGAGCCTCAGTGAGACAGTTAGTCATAACACAGGTAACACGTTCAGGCACACTTATGAGCACTGGGGCCCTGGCTGGCAGGGTCCCAGTGACACATACAACTAAAACAACATATATACAGTGAAAAATGGGGGTAACATGCCAGGCAAGATGGTACTTTCCTACACAACCCCCCCCCAAACGAAAGACAATAAGACTAGTCATTACCTGATGGGTCTTCATTGTCTAAGTGTAAATATCTGGAAAGTCCATCTGCATTGGAGTGGGTACTCCCTGGCCTATGTTCCACTGTATAGTCCATTCCCTGTAGGGATATGGACCACCTCAACAATTTTAGATTTTCACCTTTCATTTGTTTTAGCCAAAGTAGAGGTTTGTGGTCTGTCTGAACAATGAAGTGAGTGCCAAACAGGTATGGCCTCAACTTCTTCAGTGCCCAGACCACAGCAAAGGCCTCCCTCTCTATGGCAGACCAACGCTTTTCTCTAGGGGTCAACCTCCTGCTGATGAAAGCAACAGGTTGATCCTGGCTCTCAGAATTAAGTTGTGATAGGACTGCCCCTACTCCTAATTCAGATGCATCAGTTTGGACATAGAATTTTTTAGAGTAACAAGGGCTTTTCAGGACAGGTGCAGAGCACATGGCCTGCTTCAGCTCCTCAAAAGCTTTCTGACAGTTTGTTGTCCATAATACCTTCTCAGGCATTTTCTTTGAAGTGAGGTCATTAAGAGGGGCTGCAATGGAGCCATAGTTCTTTATGAACCTCCTATATTACCCAGTGAGGCCTAAAAAGGCTCTCACCTGAGTCTGAGTAGTAGGGAGAACCCAATCTATAATAGTCTGGATTTTCCCCTGAAGTGGTGCAATCTGTTCTCCACCTACCAGGTGTCCCAGATAAACCACCTTCCCCTGTCCTATCTGGCACTTTGAAGCCTTGATAGTGAGGCCTGCCTTTTGCAGGGCCTCTAAAACCTTCCATAGGTGGACCAGGTGATCATCCCAGCTGGAGCTAAAGACAGCTATATCATCCAAATATGCTGCACTGAAAGCTTCCAGCCCTTGCAGGACTGTGTTCACCAACCTTTGAAAAGTGGCAGGTGCATTTTTCAATCCAAAAGGCATTACTGTGAATTGGTAATGGCCTCCAATGGTTGAAAAAGCAGTTTTTGCTTTTGCATCTTCTGATAATTTGATCTGCCAATACCCTGCAGTCAAGTCAAAAGTGCTTAGATACTTGGCAGATGCCAGTGTATCTATCAGCTCATCTGCCCTGGGTATAGGGTGAGCATCAGTTTTGGTTACCTGGTTGAGACCTCTGTAGTCAACACAAAACCGTATTTCCTTCTTTCCTTCCTTGGAATGAGGTTTTGGTACAAGTACCACAGGAGAAGCCCATGGACTTTCAGAGTGCTCAACCACTCCCAGTTCTAGCATTTTCTGCACCTCTTGCTTTATGCAGTTTCTGATATGGTCAGGCTGCCTATAGATCTTACTTTTGACAGGCAAGCTGTCTCCAGTATCTATAGTGTGCTCACACCAAGAAGTGGTACCTGGCACAGTAGAGAAGAGTTCAGAGAACTGACTTAGGAGATTTATGCAGTGGTCTTTCTGCTCAGCAGTAAGACAATCTGCTAGTACTACACCTTCCACTAGAGCATCTTGTTCTGTGGAAGAGAAGAGATCAGGGAGAGGGTCACTCTCTTCTTCCTGTCCCTCATCAGTTGCCATGAGCAGGGTGAGATCAGCCTTGTCATAGTAGGGTTTCAGGCGATTGACATGGAGCACCCTAAGGGGACTCCTGGCAGTGCCTAAGTCAACTAAGTAGGTGACTTCAC
Source organism: Pleurodeles waltl (assembly GCF_031143425.1). Classification (NCBI taxonomy): domain Eukaryota; kingdom Metazoa; phylum Chordata; class Amphibia; order Caudata; family Salamandridae; genus Pleurodeles; species Pleurodeles waltl. Next base: position 625,604,819 of record NC_090446.1, read on the forward strand.
CCTTTTTCTCAACAATTGTGTGGGGTCCACTCAATTTATCTTGGAGTGCTCTTGGGACCACAGGCTCCAAGACCCACACTTTATGCCCTGGTTGATACTGAACCAAAACAGCCTTCTGGTCATGCCATTGCTTCTGGAGCTCTTGGCTGGCCTGAAGGTTTTTACTGGCCTTTTTCATATACTCAGCCATCCTTGATCTGAGGCCAAGTACATAGTCCACTATGTCTTGCTTTGGAGCTTTTAAAGGTTGTTCCCAACCCTCCTTAACAAGTGTTAGAGGACCTCTCACAGGGTGACCAAATAGGAGTTCAAAGGGGCTGAAGCCCACTCCTTTCTGGGGTACCTCCCTGTAAGCAAAAAGGAGTCATGGTAAAAGGATATCCCATCTCAAGATGAGTTTTTTTCAGGGAGTCCCATAATCATACCTTTGAGAGTTTTGTTAAATCTCTCCACCAGTCCATTTGTTTGTGGATGATAGGGTGTAGTGAACTTGTATGTCACACCACACTCCTTCCACATGGCCTTTAAGTAAGCAGACATGAAATTGCTTCCCCTGTCTGATACCACCTCTTTTGGGAAGCCCACCCTGGAAAAGATTCCAGGGAGGGGCTTTGCCACTGTAGGAGCTGTAGTGGTCCTTAGAGGGATTGCTTCAGGATATCTTTTGGCATGGTCCACTACCACCAAGATAAACCTATTGCCTGAAGCAGTAGGAGGGTCAAGGGGCCAACTATGTCAACCCCTACCCTTTCAAAGGGAACCCCAACCACAGGCAGTGGAATAAGGGGTGCCTTTGGAGTGCCACCTGTCTTGCCACTGGCTTGACAGGTTTCACAGGACTTACAAAATTCCTTTGTGTCCTCTGACATTCTAGGCCAATGAAACAGGGGAACAAGCCTGTCCCAAGTTTTCATTTGCCCCAAATGTCCAGCTAAGGGAATGTTGTGAGCAAGAGTTAGGAGGAACTTTCTGTACTCCTGAGGAATCACCAATCTCCTGGCAGCTCCAGGTTTTGGATCCCTTGCTTCAGTGTACAAGAGGTTGTCCTCCCAGTAAACTCTGTGAGAGTCACTGACATCCCCATTTGCTTGTTTGACAGCTTGATGTCTTAGACCCTCTAGTGTGGGACAGGTCTGCTGTGCCACACTCAGCTCCTCCCTGGCAGGCCCCCCTCCACTCAAAAGCTCAGCAGTGTCTGCTGCCAGCTCCTCTGGTGTAGGTTCTGAACAGGGTGGACATTCTTCTTCCTCAGAAGTAGAATCCACTGAAGAGGGAGGGATAGTAGGTAGTGTTTTACCTTTACTAACCCTCGCTTTAGGGAGCACTTGGTCCATTGTTCCAGGATCCAAGTCACCCTGTCCTTTTTGCTTTTTGGCCTGAGCCCTTGTCAAAGCAACAAATATGCCCAGGAATGCCCAGCATTGCTGCATGAGCCTCCAACTCCACTTCTGCCTAAGCTGATGTCTCTAAATTGTTCCCTAGTAGACAGTCTACAGGTAAATATGAGGCAACCACAACTTTCTTTGGACCAGTAACCCCCCCCCCTCCTCCCCCCCAGTTGAGATTCACAACAGCCATGGGGTGGCTAAGAGTGTTGTTATGAGCATCAGTCACTTGGTACACAAGTAGGTGTTGTTCAGGGTGGACCAGTTTCTCTATTACCATGGTAACACTGGCACCTGTGTCCCTGTAGGCCTGAACCTCAACACCATTTGTTAGGGGAAGTTGCTTGTACTTGTCCATTAAGGGGACAAGCAACCAAGGTGGCCAAATCAATGGCACCTTCAGAGACTAACACAGCCTCTGTGGTCTCCCTAACAAGACCAACCCCAACTAAATTACCAAAAGTGAGCCCAGCTACTCCCTTGGATTGGCTATTAGTAGGTTTGCTCCCACCACCACTGCTATTACTAGGGGCACTAGGTGTAGCAGTAGGGATTGTGGTAGTGGGAGGCTTGGTGCTTTTCTTTGGACAACTGGGATCTGTTGTCCAATGGCCTTTTATTTTCTTTGTTTTGATTAGAAGAGGATTTGGGCCCACCACCCCCACCAGAGTGTTTTTGTGGGCCTGATGAAGACTCATTTTTAGATTTGTCCCCACCCTTGTCAGAAGACTTACCATCCTTCTTCTTATTGCCATCTTTGTCACCCCCTGTATGAACATTTCTGTTCACCCTTGTTCTGACCCATTTTTCTGCCTTCTTTCCCAATTCTTGGGGAGAGGTCAGATCAGAGTCCACCAAGTACTGGTGCAACAAATCAGACACACAATTATTAAGAACATGCTCTCTTAGGATTAAGTTATACAGGCTTTCATAATCAGTAACTTTACTGCCATGTAACCACCCCTCCAAGGCCTTCACTGAATGGTCAACAAAGTCTACCCAGTCTTGTGAAGACTCCTTTTTGGTCTCTCTGAACTTCATCCTGGACTGTTCAGTGGTTAAGCCATAACCATCTAGGAGTGCATTCTTAAGAACAGTGAAATTATTGGCATCACTTTCTTTCACAGTAAGGAGCCTATCCCTACCCTTACCTCTAAATGATAGCCATAAGATAGCAACCCACTGCCTTTGAGGGACATTCTGTACAACACAGGCCCTCTCATGTGCAGCAAACCACTTGTTAATGTCATCCCCCTCCTTATAAGGGGGAACTATCTTGTGCAGATTCCTTGAATCATGCTCTCTTGCAGGATGACTATGGGGAATACTGCTGCTGCCACCATGGGTTTCCAACCCAATTTTCTGTCTTTCTCTTTCTATCTCTAAGGACTGCCTATCTAAATCCAGCTGTTGCTTCTTGAGCTTCAGCCTGGATTCCTCCACTCTCAATCTATTGAGCTCCCTTTCTAACACTCTGTCATCAGTGTGGGTGGGAGGGACATGCCTAGAAACAGAAGTATGGTGAGAATGAACAGAAGGAGACCTGTCCCTAACAGATGGCACCCTAACAACCTGGCTGACAGAAACAGCACTTCTACTATGATGAGAATGAATACTCTTACTGTGATGTGAGACCACACTATCAGTATGATGTGACTCCACATCTGTGCCAGCTATGCTAGGTGATCTGCCAATGGGCAGGCTAGGAAGTTTCCTTTCTAAATCTTTTGCCAGGGGTGCCCTAGGGTCAGATTGGGAACCATCAGCTAACTTTTCAACAGAAGTGCCACCTCTGGCCTTATCCCGTTCAACAAGCATATTCACCAACAGTTCTCTAGAGGGATTCTTCCCTACACTTAAACCTTTATTTATGCATAGACTCCTTGCTCCTTTCCAGCTAACGTGATCATAAGCAAGTTTGGACAGATCAACAGTTTGGCCTGTGTCAGACATTTTAGAAAGTGTTTAAGTGATAGAAAAAGTGAGAAAAAAGTTTTTCAGAACTTTTAGAAAGACAGAAAAAACTTTTAAAACTTTTAAAGAACTTTTTAGAAAGTTTAGAAGTACTTTTCAGCAGTTTAGCAAAGAATTAAAATTAGAAAAGCAAAACTTTTTGGTTAGGTGTACATACACTGAATTTGTTTTGTATATTTTTCTCTTATGAAAAGTACAGTGACAAAAGTGGTAAGTAGTTGCAAAGTACTTATCCCACCGCTGCACAACCAATGTAGGAGGTTGGACTGGCTTGTAGTGAGTATCAAGGGGTACTTACACCTTGCACCAGGCCCAGGTATCCCTTATTAGTGTAGAGGGGTGTCTAGCAGCTTAGGCTGATAGAAAAGGAAGCTTAGCAGAGCAGCTTAGGCTGAACTAGGAGACGAGTGAAGCTCCTACAGTACCACTAGTGTCACTTGCACAATATCATAAGAAAACACAATACACAGATATACTAAAAAGAAAGGTACTTTATTTTTATGACAATATGCCAAAGTATCTCAATGAGTATCCTCAGTATGAGGATAGCAAATATACACAAGATATATGTACACAATACCAAAATATGCAGTAATAGTACTAGAAAACAGTGCAAACAATGTATAGTCACAATAGGATGCAATGGGGGCACATAGGGATAGGGGCAACACAAACCATATACTCTAGAAGTGGAATGCGAACCACGAATGGACCCCAAACCTATGTGACCTTGTAGAGGGTCGCTGGGACTGTAAGAAAACAGTGAGGGTTAGAAAAATAGCCCACCCCAAGACACTGAAAAGTGGGTGCAAAGTGCACCTAATTTCCCCAAAGAGCACAGAAGTCGTGATAGGGGAATTCTGCAGGAAAGACCAACACCAGCAATGCAACAATGATGGATTTCCAGACGAGAGTACCTGTGGAACAAGGGGACCAAGTCCAAAAGTCACGATCAAGTCGGGGGTGGGCAGATGCCCAGGAAATGCCAGCTGTGGGTGCAAAGAAGCTGCCACTGGATGGTAGAAGCTGAGGATTCTGCAAGAACAACAAGGGCTAGAAACTTCCCCTTTGGAGGATGGATGTATCACTTCGTGGAGAGTCGTGCAGAAGTGTTTTCCCGCATAAAGACTACAAACAAGCCTTGCTAGCTGCAAAGCTTGCGAATACGGTTTTTGGATGCTGCTGTGGCCCAGGAGGGACCAGGATGTCACCAGTTGCGTGAGGAGACAGAGGAGACATCCAGCAAGATAAGGAGCCCACTCAGAAGCAAGCAGCACCCGGAGAAGTGCCAGAACAGGCACCACAAAGTGGAGTGAAATGGTGCTCACCCAAAGTTGCACAAGAGAGTCCCACGCCGCCGGAGGACAACTCAGGAGGTCGTAAAATGCAGGTTAGAGTGCCGTGGACCCAGGCTTGGCTGTGCATAAAGGAAATCCTCAAAGAGTGCACAGGAGACGGAGTAGCTGCAAAACATGTGGTTGCCAGCAATGCAGTCTAGCGTGGGGAGGCAAGGACTTACCTCCACCAAACTTGGACTGAAGAGTCACTGGACTGTGGGAGTCACTTGGACAGAGTTGCTGAGTTCAAGGGACCTCACTCGTCGTGCTGAGAGGAGACCCAGAGGACTGGTGATGCAGTTCTTTGGTGCCTGCGGTTGCAGGGGGAAGATTCCGTCGACCCACGGGAGATTTCTTCAGAGTTTCTAGTGCAGAGAAGAGGCAGACTACCCCCACAGCATGCACCACCAGGAAAACAGTCGAGAAGGCGGCAGGATCAGTGTTACAAGGTCGCAGTAGTCGTCTTTGCTACTTTTTTGCAGTTTTGCAGGCTTCCAGCGCTGTCAGCAGTCGATTCCTTGGCAGAAGGTGAAGAGAGAGATGCAGAGGAACTCTGATGAGCTCTTGCATTCGTTATCTAAGGAATTCCCCAAAGCAGAGACCCTAAATAGCCAGAAAAGAGGGTTTGGCTACTTAGGAGAGAGGATAGGCTAGCAACACCTGAAGGAGCCTATCAGAAGGAGTCTCTGACGTCACCTGCTGGCACTGGCCACTCAGAGCAGTCGAGTGTGCCAGCAGCACCTCTGTTTCCAAGATGGCAGAGGTCTGGAGCACACTGGAGGAGCTCTGGGCAGCTCCCAGGGGAGGTGCAGGTCAGGGGAGTAGTCACTCCCCTTTCCTTTGTCCAGTTTCGTGCCAGAGCAGGGCTGAGGGATCCCTGAACCGGTGTGTAGGAAAGTACCATCTTGCATGGCATGTTACCCCCATTTTTCACTGTATATATGTTGTTTTAGTTGTATGTGTCACTGGGACCCTGTTCACCAGGGCCCCAGTGCTCATAAGTGTGCCTGAATGTGTTACCTGTGTAGTGACTAACTGTCTCACTGAGGCTCTGCTAATCAGAACCTCAGTGGTTATGCTCTCTCATTTCTTTAAAATTGTCACTAACAGGCTAGTGACCAATTTTACCAATTTACATTGGCTTACTGTAACACCCTTATAATTCCCTAGTATATGGTACTGAGGTACCCAGGGTATTGGGGTTCCAGGAGATCCCTATGGGCTGCAGCATTTCTTTTGCCACCCATAGGGAGCTCTGACAATTCTTACACAGGCCTGCCACTGCAGCCTGAGTGAAATAACGTCCACGTTATTTCACAGCCATTTTACACTGCACTTAAGTAACTTATAAGTCACCTATATGTCTAACCTTTACCTGGTAAAGGTTAGGTGCAAAGTTACTTAGTGTGAGGGCACCCTGGCACTAGCCAAGTTGCCCCCACATTGTTCAGAGCCAATTCCCTGAACTTTGTGAGTGCGGGGACACCATTACACGCGTGCACTACATATAGGTCACTACCTATATGTAGCTTCACAATGGTAACTCCGAATATGGCCATGTAACATGTCTATGATCATGGAACTGCCCCCTCTATGCCATCCTGGCATAGTTGGCACAATCCCATGATCCCAGTGGTCTGTAGCACAGACCCTGGTACTGCCAAACTGCCCTTCCTGGGGTTTCACTGCAGCTGCTGCTGCTGCCAACCCCTCAGACAGGCATCTGCCCTCCTGGGGTCCAGCCAGGCCTGGCCCAGGATGGCAGAACAAAGAACTTCCTCTGAGAGAGGGTGTGACACCCTCTCCCTTTGGAAAATGGTGTGAAGGCAGGGGAGGAGTAGCCTCCCCCAGCCTCTGGAAATGCTTTGTTGGGCACAGATGTGCCCAATTCTGCATAAGCCAGTCTACACCGGTTCAGGGACCCCTTAGCCCTGCTCTGGCGCGAAACTGGACAAAGGAAAGGGGAGTGACCACTCCCCTGACCTGCACCTCCCCTGGGAGGTGGCCAGAGCTCCTCCAGTGTGCTCCAGACCTCTGCCATCTTGGAAACAGAGGTGCTGCTGGCACACTGGACTGCTCTGAGTGGCCAGTGCCACCAGGTGACGTCAGAGACTCCTGCTGATAGGCTCCTTCAGGTGTTAGTAGCCTATCCTCTCTCCTAGGTAGCCAAACCCTCTTTTCTGGCTATTTAGGGTCTCTGTCTCTGGGGAAACTTTAGATAACGAATGCAAGAGCTCATCCGAGTTCCTCTGCATCTCTCTCTTCACCTTCTGCCAAGGAATCGACTGCTTACCGCGCTGGAAGCCTGCAAACCTGCAACATAGTAGCAAAGACGACTACTGCAACTCTGTAACGCTGATCCTGCCACCTTCTCTACTGTTTTCCTGCTTGTGCATGCTGTGGGGGTAGTCTGCCTCCTCTCTGCACCAGAAGCTCCGAAGAAATCTCCTGTGGGTCGACGGAATCTTCCCCCTGCAACCGCAGGCACCAAAAAGCTGCATTACCGGTCCCTTGGGTCTCCTCTCAGCACGACGAGCGAGGTCCCTCGAATCCAGCGACTCTGTCCAAGTGACCCGCACAGTCCAGTGACTCTTCAGTCCAAGTTTGGTGGAGGTAAGTCCTTGCCTCACCTCGCTGGGCTGCATTGCTGGGAACCCCGACTTTTGCAGCTACTCCGGCCCCTGTGCACTTCCGGTGGAAATCATTCGTGCACAGCCAAGCCTGGGTCCACGGCACTCTAACCTGCATTGCACGACTTTCTAAGTTGGTCTCCGGCGACGTGGGACTCCTTTGTGCAACTTCGGCGAGCACCATTTCATGCATCCTCGTAGTGCCTGTTTCTGGCACTTCTCCAGGGGCTACCGGCTTCAGAGAGGGCTCCTTGTCTTGCTCGACGTCTCTTCTCTCGGCTGGTCCAATTTGCGACCTCCTGGTCCCTCCTGGGCCTCAGCAGCGTCCAAAAACCCTAACCGCACTATTTGCAGCTGGCAAGGCTTGTTGGCGTTTTTTCGGCGGGAAAATACTTCTGTACGACTGTCCACGGCGAGAGGGATCAGTACACTAAAGGGGAAGTCTCTAGCCCTTTTCGTTCCTGCAGAAACCTCAGCTTCTTCTGTCCAGTAGAAGCTTCTTTGCACCCACAGCTGGCATTTCCTGGGCATTTGCCCATCTCCGACTTGCTTGTGACTTTTGGACTTGGTCCCCTTGTTCCACAGGTACCTTAGATTGGAAATCCACAGTTGTTGCATTGCTGGTTTGTGTCTTTCCTGCATTATTCCTCTAACACGACTTCTTTGTCCTTAGGGGAACTTTAGTGCACTTTGCACTCACTTTTCAGGGTCTTGGGGAGGGTTATTTTTCTAACTCTCACTATTTTCTAATAGTCCCAGCGACCCTCTACAAGGTCACATAGGTTTGGGGTCCATTTGTGGTTCGCATTCCACTTTTGGAGTATATGGTTTGTGTTGCCCCTATCCCTATGTTTCCCCATTGCATCCTATTGTAACTATACATTGTTTGCACTGTTTTCTAAGACTATACTGCATATTTTTGCTATTGTGTATATATATCTTGTGTATATTTCCTATCCTCTCACTGAGGGTACACTCTAAGATACTTTGGCATATTGTCATAAAAATAAAGTACCTTTATTTTTAGTATAACTGTGTATTGTGTTTTCTTATGATATTGTGCATATGACACTAAGTGGTACTGTAGTAGCTTCACACGTCTCCTAGTTCAGCCTAAGCTGCTCTGCTAAGCTACCATTATCTATCAGCCTAAGCTGCTAGACACCCTATACACTAATAAGGGATAACTGGGCCTGGTGCAAGGTGCAAGTACCCCTTGGTACTCACTACAAGCCAGTCCAGCCTCCTACATTGGTTGTGCAGCGGTGGGATAAGTGCTTTGAGACTACTTACCACTCTTGTCATTGTACTTTTCATAAGAGAAAAATATACAAAACAAGGTCAGTGTATATACACATAGCCAAAAAATTTGGCATTTCCTCTTTTCACTCTTTCTAAGTGCTGAAAAGTACTTCTAACTTTCTAAAAAGTTCTAAAAAGTTTAAAAAGTTTTTTTCTCTGTCTTTCTAAAAGCTCTGACAAACTTTTTATCTTTTACTATCACTTTAACTCTCTCTAAAAATGTCTGGCACAGGCCAAAATGTTGATCTGTCCAAACTTGCATATGATCACCTTAGCTGGAAAGGAGCAAGGAATCTCTGCATAGAGAGAGGTTTGAGTGTAGGGAAGAATCCTTCCTTAGAACTGTTAATTAACATGCTTAGAGTACAGGATAAGGCCATAAGTGCCCAATCTGTAGAAAAAGTAGCTAATGGTTCTCAATCAGATCCAGGGACTCCCCCAGGAAAATATTCAGGAAAGAAACTTCCTAGCCTGCCCATTACTAGACAGTCTAGCATAGTTGGTAATGATGATGAGCCACACCATATAAATAGTGTTGTCTCACATCATAGCAAAAGCATTTATTCTCACCAAACTGGTAGTGATGTTTCTGTTAGCCAAGCTGTTAGGGTGGCTTCTGTAAGGGACAGGTCTCCTTCTGTCCATTCTCACCATACTTCTGTTTCAAGGCATGTCTCTCCCACCCACCCTGATGACAGATTGTTAGAAAGGGAGCTCAATAGATTGAGAGTGGAACAAACCAGACTGAAGCTCAAGAAGCAACAGCTGGATTTGGATAGACAGACTTTAGAAGTAGAGAAGGAGAGACAGAAACTGGGTTTAGAAACCCATGGTGGCAGCAGCAGTATTCCCATAGTCATCCTGCAAAAGAGCATGATTCCAGGAATCTGCACAAGATAGTTCCCCCTTACAAGGAGGGGGATGACATTAACAAGTGGTTTGCTGCACTTGAGAGGGCCTGTGTTGTACAGGATGTCCCTCAAAGGCAGTGGACTGCTATCCTATGGCTATCATTTAGTGGAAAAGGTAGGGATAGGCTCCTTACTGTGAAAGAAAATGATGCTAATAATTTCCAAGTTCTTAAGAATGCACTCCTGGATGGTTATGGCTTAACCACTGAACAATACAGGATAAAGTTCAGAGAGACCAAAAAGGAGTCTTCACAAGACTGGGTTGATTTCATTGACCATTCAGTGAAGGCCTTGGAGGGGTGGTTACATGGCAGTAAAGTTACTGATTATGACAGCCTGTATAACTTGATCCTGAGAGAGCATATTCTTAATAATTGTGTGTCTGATTTGTTGCACCAGTACTTGGTGGACTCTGATCTGACCTCTCCCCAAGAATTGGGAAAGAAGGCAGACAAATGGGTCAGAACAAGGGTGAACAGAAAAGTTCATACAGGGGGTGACAAAGATGGCAACAAAAAGAAGGATGGTAAGTCTTCTGACAAGGGTGGGGACAAATCTAAAAATGAGTCTTCATCAGACCCACAAAAACACTCTGGTGGGGGTGGTGGGCCCAAATCCTCTTTTAATCAGAACAAGGAAAAGAAACCATGGTGCTATTTATGTAAAATAAAAGGCCATTGGACAACAGATCCCAGTTGTCCAAAGAAAGGCACCAAGCCTCCTACCACTACAACCCCTACTGCTACACCTAGTGTCCCTACTAATAGCAGTGGTGGTGGGAGCAAACCTACTAATAGCCAATCCAAGGGAGTAGCTGGGCTCACTATTGGTAACTTAGTTGGGGTTGGCCTTGTTAGGGAGGCCACAGAGGCTGTGTTAGTCTCTAAGGGGGCTATTGATTTAGCCACCTTAGTTGCTTGTCCCCTTAATATGGGTAAGTACAAGCAGCTACCCCTATTAAATGGTGTTGAGGTTCAGGCCTACAGGGACACTGGTGCCAGTGTGACTATGGTCATAGAGAAACTGGTCCACCCTGAACAACACCTACTTGGTCACCAGTACCAAGTAACCGATGCTCACAACAACACACTTAGCCACCCCATGGCTGTTGTAAATCTCAACTGGGGGGGGGTTACTGGTCCAAAGAAAGTTGTGGTAGCTTCAGATTTACCTGTAGACTGTCTATTAGGGAATGATTTGGAGACATCAGCTTGGTCAGATGTGGAGTTGGAGGCCCATGTAGCAATGCTGGGCATCCCAGGGCATATTTTTGCTTTGACAAGGGCTCAGGCCAAAAAGCAAAAAGGACAGGGAAGCTTGGATCCTGGAACAATGGACCAAGTGCTCCCTAAAGCTAGGGCTAGTAGAAGCAAACCACTTCCTACTATCCCTCCCTCTACAGTGGATTCTACTTCTGAGGAAGAAGAATTCCCTCCCTGTGCAGAACCTACACCAGAGGAGCTGGAAGCAGACACTGCTGAGCTTTTGGGTGAAGGGGGGCCTGCCGGAGAGGAGCTGAGTGTGGCACAGCAAACCTGTCCCACATTAGAGGGTCTCAGACAGCAAGCTGTCAAACAGGCTAATGGGGATGTCAGTGACTCTGACAGAGTTTACTGGGAGGACAACCTCTTGTACACTGAGCATAGGGATCCTAAACCTGGAGCTGACAGGAGATTAGTGATTCCTCAGGAGTACAGAAAGTTCCTCCTAACCCTGGCACATGACATTCCCCTAGCTGGGCACCTGGGTCAAATGAAAACTTGGGACAGACTGGTTCCATTGTTTCATTGGCCTAGGATGTCTGAGGACACAAAGGAATTTTGTAAGTCCTGTGAAACCTGTCAAGCCAGTGGCAAGACAGGTGGCACCCCAAAGGCACCCCTTATTCCACTGCCTGAGGTTGGGGTTCCCTTTGAAAGGGTAGGGGTTGACATAGTTGGCCCCCTTGACCCTCCTACTGCTTCAGGCAATAGATTTATCTTGGTGGTAGTGGACCATGCCACAAGATATCCTGAAGCTATTCCTTTAAGGACCACTACAGCAATTGCAGTGGCAAAGGCCCTCCTGGGAATATTTTCCAGGGTGGGCTTCCCAAAGGAAGTAGTATCAGACAGGGGAAGCAATTTCATGTCTGCATAATTAAAGGCCATGTGGAAGGAGTGTGGTGTAACGTACAAGTTCACAACACCCTATCATCCACAAACAAATGGACTGGTGGAGAGATTTGATAAAACTCTCAAAGGCATGATTATGGGTCTCCCTGAAAAACTCCGCAGGAGATGGGATATCCTTCTACCATGCCTCCTTTTTGCCTACAGGGAGGTACCCCAGAAAGGAGTGGGCTTCAGCCCCTTTGAACTTCTTTTTGGACACCCTGTTAGGGGTCCACTCACACTTGTAAAGGAGGGTTGGGAACAACCTTTCAAAGCTCCTAAGCAGGATATTGTGGATTATGTACTTGGCCTCAGATCAAGGATGGCTGAGTACATGAAAAAGGCCAGTAAAAACCTTCAGGCCAGCCAAGAGCTCCAGAAGCAATGGCATGATCAGAAGGCTGTTTTGGTTCAGTACCAACCAGGGCAGAAAGTGTGGGTCTTGGAGCCTGTGGCCCCAAGAGCACTCCAAGATAAATGGAGTGGTCCCCACACAATTGTTGAAAAGAAGGGAGAAGTCACCTATTTAGTTGACTTAGGCACTGCCAGGAGTCCCCTTAGGGTGCTCCATGTCAACCGCCTGAAACCCTACTATGACAGGGCTGATCTCACCCGGCTCATGGCAACAGATGAGGGACAGGAAGAAGACAGTGATCCTCTACCTGATCTCTTCTCTTCCACAGATCAAGATGCTCTTGTGGAAGGTGTAGTTTTGGCTGATTGTCTTACTGCTGAGCAGAAAGACAATTGCATAAATCTCCTAGATCAATTCTCTGAACTCTTCTCTACTGTGCCAGGTACCACTTCTTGGTGTGAGCACACTATAGATACTGGAGACAGTTTACCTGTCAAAAGTAAGATCTATAGGCAGCCTGACCATGTCAGGGACTGCATAAAGCAAGAGGTCCAGAAAATGTTAGAACTAGGAGTGGTTGAGCACTCTGACAGTCCATGGGCTTCTCCTGTGGTACTGGTACCAAAACCCCATTCCAAAGATGGAAAGAAGGAAATGCGGTTTTGTGTAGACTATAGAGGTCTCAACATAGTAACCAAAACTGATTCTCACCCTATACCCAGGGCAGATGAGCTCATAGATACACTGGCATCTGCCAAGTATCTAAGCACTTTTGATTTGACTGCAGGGTATTGGCAGATCAAATTGTCAGAAGATGCTAAACCTAAGACTGCATTTTCTACCATTGGAGGACATTACCAGTTTACTGTAATGCCTTTTGGTTTGAAAAATGCACCTGCCACTTTTCAGAGGTTGGTGAACACAGTCCTGCAAGGGCTGGAAGCTTTCAGTGCAGCATATTTGGACGATATAGCTGTCTTTAGCTCCAGCTGGGATGATCACCTGGTCCACCTATGGAAAGTTTTGGAGGCCCTGCAAAAGGCAGGCCTCACTATAAAGGCTTCAAAGTGCCAGATAGGGCAGGGTAAGGTGGTTTATCTGGGACACCTTGTTGGTGGGGAACAGATTGCACCACTTCAGGGGAAAATCCAAACAATTATTGATTGGGTTCCCCCTACCACTCAGACTCAGGTGAGAGCCTTCCTAGGCCTCACTGGGTATTACAGGAGGTTCATTAAGAACTATGGCTCCATTGCAGCCCCTCTTAATGACCTCACATCCAAGAAAATGCCTAAAAAGGTATTATGGACAGCAAACTGTCAGAAAGCTTTTGAGGAGCTGAAGCAGGCCATGTGCTCTGCACCTGTCCTGAAAAGCCCTTGTTACTCTAAAAAATTCTATGTCCAAACTGATGCATCTGAATTAGGAGTAGGGGCAGTCCTATCACAACTTAATTCTGAGAGCCAGGATCAACCTGTTGCTTTCATCAGCAGGAGGTTGACCCCTAGAGAAAAGCGTTGGTCTGCCATAGAGAGGGAGGCCTTTGCTGTGGTCTGGGCACTGAAGAAGTTGAGGCCATACCTGTTTGGCACTCACTTCATTGTTCAGACAGACCACAAACCTCTACTTTGGCTAAAACAAATGAAAGGTGAAAATCTAAAATTGTTGAGGTGGTCCATATCCCTACAGGGAATGGACTATACAGTGGAACATAGACCAGGGAGTACCCACTCCAATGCAGATGGACTTTCCAGATATTTACACTTAGACAATGAAGACCCATCAGGTAATGACTAGTCTTATTGTCCTTCGTTTGGGAGGGGGTTGTGTAGGAAAGTACCATCTTGCCTGGCATGTTACCCCCATTTTTCACTGTATATATGTTGTTTTAGTTGTATGTGTCACTGGGACCCTGCCAGCCAGGGCCCCAGTGCTCATAAGTGTGCCTGAACGTGTTACCTATGTTATGACTAACTGTCTCACTGAGGCTCTGCTATCCAGAACCTCAGTGGTTATGCTCTCTCATTTCTTTCCAAATTGTCACTAACAGGCTAGTGACCAATTTCACCAATTAACATTGGCATACTGGAACACCCTTATAATTCCCTAGTATATGGTACTGAGGTACCCAGGGTATTGGGGTTCCAAGAGATCCCTATGGGCTGCAGCATTTCTTTTGCCACCCATAGGGAGCTCTGACAATTCTTACACAGGCCTGCCACTGCAGCCTGAGTGAAATAACGTCCACGTTATTTCACAGCCATTTTACACTGCACTTAAGTAACTTATAAGTCACCTATATGTCTAACCTTTACCTGGTAAAAGTTAGGTGCAAAGTTACTTAGTGTGAGGGCACCCTGGCACTAGCCAAGGTGCCCCCACATTGTTCAGAGCCAATTCCCTGAACTTTGTGAGTGCGGGGACACCATTACACGCGTGCACTACATATAGGTCACTACCTATATGTAGCTTCACAATGGTAACTCCGAATATGGCCATGTAACATGTCTATGATCATGGAATTGCCCCCTCTATGCCATCCTGGCATAGTTGGCACAATCCCATGATCCCAGTGGTCTGTAGAACAGACCCTGGTACTGCCAAACTGCCCTTCCTGGGGTTTCACTGCAGCTGCTGCTGCTGCCAACCCCTCAGACAGGCATCTGCCCTCCTGGGGTCCAGCCAGGCCTGGCCCAGGATGGCAGAACAAAGAACTTCCTCTGAGAGAGGGTGTGACACCCTCTCCCTTTGGAAAATGGTGTGAAGGCAGGGGAGGAGTAGCCTCCCCCAGCCTCTGGAAATGCTTTGTTGGGCACAGATGTGCCCAATTCTGCATAAGCCAGTCTACACCGGTTCAGGGGACCCCTTAGCCCTGCTCTGGCGCGAAACTGGACAAAGGAAAGGGGAGTGACCACTCCCCTGACCTGCACCTCCCTTGGGAGGTGTCCAGAGCTCCTCCAGTGTGCTCCAGACCTCTGCCATCTTGGAAACAGAGGTGCTGCTGGCACACTGGACTGCTCTGAGTGGCCAGTGCCACCAGGTGACGTCAGAGACTCCTGCTGATAGGCTCCTTCAGGTGTTAGTAGCCTATCCTCTCTCCTAGGTAGCCAAACCCTCTTTTCTGGCTATTTAGGGTCTCTGTCTCTGGGGAAACTTTAGATAACGAATGCAAGAGCTCATCCGAGTTCCTCTGCATCTCTCTCTTCACCTTCTGCCAAGGAATCGACTGCTGACCGCGCTGGAAGCCTGCAAACCTGCAACATAGTAGCAAAGACGACTACTGCAACTCTGTAACGCTGATCCTGCCGCCTTCTCGACTGTTTTCCTGCTTGTGCATGCTGTGGCGGTAGTCTGCCTTCTCTCTGCACCATAAGCTCCGAAGAAATCTCCCGTGGGTCGACGGAATCTTCCCCCTGCAACCGCAGGCACCAAAAAGCTGCATTACCGGTCCCTTGGGTCTCCTCTCAGCACGACGAGCGAGGTCCCTCGAATCCAGCGACTCTGTCCAAGTGACCCCCACAGTCCAGTGACTCTTCAGTCCAAGTTTGGTGGAGGTAAGTCCATGCCTCACCTCGCTGGGCTGCATTGATGGGAACCGCGACTTTTGCAGCTACTCCGGCCCCTGTGCACTTCCGGCGGAAATCCTTCATGCACATCCAAGCCTGGGTCAACGGCACTCTAACTTGCATTGCACGACTTTCTAAGTTGGTCTCCGGCGACGTGGGACTCCTTTGTGCAACTTCGGCGAACACCATTTCACGCATCCTCGTAGTGCCTGTTTCTGGCACTTCTCCGGGTGCTACCGGCTTCGGAGAGGTCTCCTTGTCTTGCTCTACGTCCCCTCTCTCGGCTGGTCCAACTTGCGACCTCCTGGTCCCTCCTGGGCCTCAGCAGCGTCCAAAAACGCTAACAGCACGATTTGCAGCTAGCAAGGCTTGTTGGCGTTTTTTTGGCGGGAAAACACTTCTGCACGACTGTCCACGGCGAGTCGGATCCGTCCACCAAAGGGAAAGTCTCTAGCCATTTTCGTTCCTGCAGAAACCTCAGCTTCTTCTGTCCAGTAGAAGCTTCTTTGCACCCACAGCTGGCATTTCCTGGGCATTTGCCCATCTCCGACTTGCTTGTGACTTTTGGACTTGGTCCCCTTGATCCACAGGTACCCTAGATTGGAAATCCACAGTTGTTGCATTGCTGGTTTGTGTCTTTCCTGCATTATTCCTCTAACACGACTTCTTTGTCCTTAGGGGAACTTTAGTGCACTTTGCACTCACTTTTCAGGGTCTTGGGGAGGGTTATTTTTCTAACTCTCACTATTTTCTAATAGTCCCAGCGACCCTCTACAAGGTCACATAGGTTTGGGGTCCATTCGTGGTTCGCATTCCACTTTTGGAGTATATGGTTTGTGTTGCCCCTATCCCTATGTTTCCCCATTGCATCCTATTGTAACTATACATTGTTTGCACTGTTTTCTAAGACTATACTGCATATTTTTGCTATTGTGTATATATATCTTGTGTATATTTCCTATCCTCTCACTGAGGGTACACTCTAAGATACTTTGGCATATTGTCATAAAAATAAAGTACCTTTATTTTTAGTATAACTGTGTATTGTGTTTTCTTATGATATTGTGCATATGACACTAAGTGGTACTGTAGTAGCTTCACACGTCTCCTAGTTCAGCCTAAGTTGCTCTGCTAAGCTACCATTATCTATCAGCCTAAGCTGCTAGACACCCTATACACTAATAAGGGATAACTGGGCCTGGTGCAAGGTGCAAGTACCCCTTGGTACTCACTACAAGCCAGTCCAGCCTCCTACAATGTCTAGAAACAGAAGTATGCTGAGAATGAACAGAAGGAGACCTGGCCCTAACAGATGGCACTCTAACAACCTGGCTAACAGAATGAACACTCCTACTATGATGAGAAGGAACACTTTTACTGTGATGTGAGGTAACACTATTACTGTGGTGTGAATTCACATCTGTGCCAGCTATGCTAGGTGGCTTGCTAGTGGGCAGGTTGGCAAGATTCCCTCCCAAATCTTTTGCTAGGGGTGCCCCAGAATCAGAGTGGGAACCATCAGCTAATTTCTCACCAGAAGTGCCACCTAAGGTCTTATCGTGTTCAATGAGCATATTAACCAACAGTTGTCTTGAGGGATTCTTCCCTACCCCTAAACCTCTATCTACGCAGAGACTCCTTGCTTCCTTCCAGCTAAGGTTGTCATAAGCTATGTTGGAAAGATCAAGGGCCATATTTATACTCCGTTTGCGCCGAAATTGCGTCGTTTTTTTTGACGAAATTTCGACGCAAAACTAACGCCAACTAACGCCATATTTATACTATGGCGTTAGAGGCGAATAGCGCCAAAGTTCCCGGAATGTGCGTCATTTTTTAGCGTGAACCCCTTCCTTGCGTTAATGATATGCAAGGGAGGCGTTCCCGTCTAAAAAATGACTCCCAGGCCTTTACGTGGTATTTATACTCCCGGGCAAAAGAGACGCCCGGGAGTTGGCGTGGCTAAAAACGGCGCATTTGCGCCACTTTTTAACGCCTGCTCAGGGCAGGCGTTAAGGGGCCTGTGGGCTCAAAATGAGCCCACAGGTGCCCTCCCATGCCCCCAGGGACCCCCCCTGCCACCCTTGCCCACCCCAGGAGGACCCCCAAGGATGGAGGGACCCACCCCAGGGACATTCAGGTAAGTTCAGGTAAGTTTTATTTTTTATTTTTTATATTTTATTTTGGTGGCATAGGGGGGCCTTATTTGTGCCCCCCTACATGCCACTATGCCCAATGACCATGCCCAGGGGACAGAAGTCCCCTGGGCATGGCCATTGGGCAAGGGGGCATGACTCCTATCTTTCCAATGATAGGAGTCATGTTGATGGGGGATGGGCGTCGTTAAAAAATGGCGCAAGTCGGGTTAAGACGATTTTTTCGACGTAACCTGACTTGCCCCATTTTAAGACGCCCATGCGCCATTTTCCCCCTACGCCGGCGCTGTCTGGTCTACGTGGTTTCTTCCCACGCAAACCAGGCAGCGCCGGTCTGATTGCGCCGTCTAACGCCATTCCATAAATACGGCGCCCGCATGGCGCTTCAGAATGGCGTTAGACGGCGCAAAACTTTTTGACGCTAAACTGCGTTAGCGCAGTTTAGCGTCAAAAAGTATAAATATGGGCCCAAGAGTTTGGCCTGTCCCAGACATGATAGAAAGTGTTTAAGGGACAGAAAAAGTGAGAAAAAAAACTTTTCAGAACTTTTTAAAGAACAAAAAAAAAAACTTTAAAAACTTTTAAAGAACTTTTTAGAAAGTTTAGAGGTACTTTTCAGCACTTAGCAAAGAAGTGAAAGAAGAAAAGCAAAACTTTTTGGTTATGTGTACATACACTGAACTTGTTTTGTATATTTTTCTCTTATGAAAAGTACAATGACAAAAGTGGTAAGTAGTTGCAAAGTACTTATCCCACCACTGCACAACCAATGTAGGAGGCTGGACTGGCTTGTAGTGAGTACCAAGGGGTACTTACACCTTGCACCAGGCCCAGGTATCCCTTATTAGTGTAGAGGGGTGACTAGCAGCTTAAGCTGATAGAAAAGGTAGCTTAGCAGAGCAGCTTAGGCTGAACTAGGAGACGAGTGAAGCTCCTACAGTACCACTAGTGTCACTTGCACAATATCATAAGAAAACACAATACACAGATATACTAAAAATAAAGGTACTTTATTTTTATGACAATATGCCAAAGTATCTCAGTGAGTATCCTCAGTATGAGGATAGCAAATATACACAAGATATATGTACACAATACCAAAATATGCAGTAATAGTACTAGAAAACAGTGCAAACAATGTATAGTCACAATAGGATGCAATGGGGGCACATAGGGATAGGGGCAACACAAACCATATACTCTAGAAGTGGAATGCGAACCACGAATGGACCCCAAACCTATGTGACCTTGTAGAGGGTCGCTGGGACTGTAATAAAACAGTGAGGGTTAGAAAAATAGCCCACCCCAAGACCCTGAAAAGTGGGTGCAAAGTGCACCTAATTTCCCCAAAGAGCACAGAAGTCGTGATAGGGGAATTCTGCAGGAAAGACCAACACCAGCAATGCAACAATGATGGATTTCCAGACGAGAGTACCTGTGGAACAAGAGGACCAAGTCCAAAAGTCACGATCAAGTCGGGAGTGGGCAGATGCCCAGGAAATGCCAGCTGTGGGTGCAAAGAAGCTGCCACTGGATGGTAGAAGCTGAGGATTCTGCAAGAACGACAAGGGATAGAAACTTCCCCTTTGGAGGATGGATGTATCACATCGTGAAGAGTTGTGCAGAAGTGTTTTCCCGCAGAAAGACTACAAACAAGCCTTGCTAGCTGCAAAGCTTGAGTTAAGGGTTTTTGGATGCTGCTGTGGCCCAGGAGGGACCAGGATGTCACCAATTGCGTGAGGAGACAGAGGGGGCATCCAGCAAGATCAGAAGCCCACTCAGAAGCAAGCAGCACCCGGAGAAGGGCCGGAACAGGCACTACAAAGTGGAGTAAAATGGTGCTCACCCAAAGTTGCACAAGAGAGTCCCACGCCGCCGGAGGACAACTCAGGAGGTCGTGCAATGCAGGTTAGAGTGCCGTGGACCCAGGATTGGCTGTGCATAAAGGAAATCCTCAAAGAGTGCACAGGAGCCGGAGTAGCTGCAAAATAAGCGGTTCCCAGCAATGCAGTCTAGCGTGGGGAGGCAAGGACTTACCTCCACCAAACTTGGACTGAAGAGTCACTGGACTGTGGGAGTCACTTGGACAGAGTTGCAGAGTTCAAGGGACCTCGCTCGTCGTGCTGAGAGGAGACCCAGAGGACCGGTGATGCAGTTCTTTGGTGCCTGCGGTTGCAGGGGGAAGATTCCGTCGACCCACGGGAGATTTCTTCGGAGCTTCTAGAGCAGAGAGGAGGCAGACTACCCCCACAGCATGCACCACCAGGAAAACAGTCGAGAAGGCGGCAGGATCAGTGTTACAAGGTCGCAGTAGTCGTCTTTGCTACTTTGTTGCAGTTTTGCAGGCTTCCAGCGCTGTCAGCAGTCGATTCCTTGGCAGAAGGTGAAGAGAGAGATGCAGAGGAACTCTGATGAGCTCTTGCATTCGTTATCTAAGGAATTCCCCAAAGCAGAGACCCTAAATAGCCAGAAAAGAGGGTTTGGCTACTTAGGAGAGAGGATAGGCTAGCAACACCTGAAGGAGCCTATCAGAAGGAGTCTCTGACGTCACCTGCTGGCACTGGCCACTCAGAGCAGTCCAGTGTGCCAGCAGCACCTCTGTTCCCAAGATGGCAGAGGTCTGGAGCACACTGGAGGAGCTCTGGGCACCTCCGAGGGGAGGTGCAGGTCAGGGGAGTGGTCACTCCCCTTTCCTTTGTCCAGTTTCGCGCCAGAGCAGGGCTGAGGGATCCCTGAACTGGTGCAGACTGGTTTATGCAGAGATGGGCACCATCTGTGCCCATCAAAGCATTTCCAGAGGCTGGGGGAGGCTACTCCTCCCCAGCCCTGACACCTTTTTCCAAAGGGAGAGGGTGTAACACCCTCTCTCTGAGGATGTCCTTTGTTCTGCCTTCCTGGGCCAAGCCTGGCTGGACCCCAGGAGGGCAGAAACCTGTCTGAGGGGTTGGCAGCAGCAGCAGCTGCAGTGAAACCCCGGGAAAGGTAGTTTGGCAGTACCCGGGTCTGTGCTAGAGACCCGGGGGATCATGGGATTGTGCCAACAATGCCAGGATGGGATTGAGGGGGCAATTCCATGATCATAGACATGTTACATGGCCATAGTCGGAGTTACCATTGTGAAGTTATACATAGGTATGACCTATGTATAGTGTACGCGTGTAATGGTGTCCCCGCACTCACAAAGTCCGGGGAATTTGCCCTGAACAATGTGGGAGCACCGTGGCTAGTGCCAGGGTGCCCACACACTAAGTAACTTAGCACCCAACCTTTACCAGGTAAAGGATAGACATATAGTTGACTTATAAGTTACTTAAGTGCAGTGAAAAATGGCTGTGAAATAATGTGGGCATTATTTCACTCAGGCTGCAGTGGCATGCCTGTGTAAGAATTGTCAGAGTTCCCTATGTGTGGCACAAGAAATGCTGCAGCCCATAGGGATCTCCTGGAACCCCAATACCCTGGGTACCTCAGTACCATATACTAGGGAATTATAAGGGTGTTCCAGTATGCCAATGTAAATTGGTGAAATTGGTCACTAGCCTGTTAGTGACAATTTGGAAAGAAATGAGAGAGCATAACCACTGAGGTTCTGAATAGCAGAGCCACAGTGAGACAGTTAGTCATAACACAGGGAACACATACATATAGGTCACAAACTTATGAGCACTGGGGTCCTGGCTAGAAGGGTCCCAGTGACACATAACAAACATACTGAAAACATAGGGTTTTCACTATGAGCACTGGGCCCTGGCTGGCAGGATCCCAGTGAGACAGTGAAAACACCCTGACATACACTCACAAACAGGCCAAAAGTGGGGGTAACAAGGCTAGAAAGAGGCTACTTTCTCACAACATCCTCTTCCTCTGCCTCCTCTTCATCACTGTCCACAGGCTCCACCACTGCCACATGACCATTTCCAGCCTCATCCTCCTGCAGAAAAGGCACGTGGCATCTCATGACCAGGTTGTGCAACATGCAACATGCAACGATGATCTGGCAGACCTTCTTGGGTGAGTAGCATAGGGATCCACCTGACAAATTGAGGCACCAGTATCTGGCCTTCAGGAGGCCAAAGGTGCGCTCAATGATCCTCCTTGTTCGCCCATGTGCCTCATTGTAACGTTCCTCTGCCCTTGCCCTGGCATTCCTCACTGGGGTCAGAATACATGAGAGGTTGGGGTAACCAGAGCCACCTGTAAATATTGAGGGATACCTGTTAGCCAGACGCTCATCCATAGGGCCAAACCCACCCCCATATACCAACAGACACTGGGTGTGGACCATGATTTTACCTATTAGCCACACCCTGTGCCTCTGGAGTTGAGACATCACATATGGAATGCTGCTATTCCTCAAAATAAAGGCATCATGCACAGACCCAGGATACTTTGCATTCACATGGGAGATGTACTGGTCCGCCAGGCACACTATCTGCACATTCAGAGAGTGAAAGCTCTTTCGATTTCTGAACACCTGTTCATTTCACCAGTGGGGGGGGGGACAAAGGCAATATGTGTACCATCAATAGCACCAACGATGTTGGGGATATGTCCCATTGCATAGCAGTCAGCCTTCACTGTGGCCAAATCCTCCACCTGGGGGAATATGATGTAGCTATGCATGTGTTTCATCAGGGCAGACAACACTCTGTTCAGCACGTTTGATAACATAGGCTGTGACATCCCTGCTTCCATGGCCACTGTCACTTGGAAGGACCCACTTGCCAAGAAATGGAGCACTGACAGGACCTGCACAAGAGGGGGGATACCAGTGGGGTGGTGGATAGCTGAGATCAGGTCTGGCTCCAATTGTGCACACAGCTCATGGACTGTGGCCCTATCAAGTCCGTAGGATAGGATAATGTGCCTGTCCTCCATTGTCATCAGGTCCACCAGGGGTCTGTTCATGGGGCATGTCTCCATCTCCTATTCATCCTCACCGGTTGAACTCTAGGGTGCAAAACGGTGAGCAGATGGTCATATTCCAACATATCCTCAGATGAATATGCCTTGCATTTTTTTTACAGAAACAGAATGTGAATGTTTAGGTCCGTTGATGTGCCTATTTCTGCTGTGACGCAGTTAGGTGCTACGGCCTGTTCCCCCCTGAAATGGCGGCCGCCTGACCTGTGAGGAGGGACAAGTGGAAATGAGGTAATTCCGCTGACATTGTGTGCCATTGCGGGAGGCGGTCGATGACTGCAGTGCAACACATCGTTGGTTATAATTGAGGCCTAAGGGTTCCAGGAGCCAATGGTGATGTACGCTGGCGGTGACGGTACGCACCGCCTCGGACGTGACCACCATTTTCTATATGTCCACTCACTTGCTACCTGACTTTCAACAGGAGAGGACCTACACTGCAAGTGCTACTGTGACCTGTGTCTGGAAGCGACCATGGCTCGAGTGTCTGGGGAAAGGGCCTCTGCCTTCACTTCTGAGGAGTTTGAGAGACTAGTGGATGGGGTCCTACCCCAGTACCGTTTACTTTATGGTCCTCCAGACAAACAGGTGAGTATACTATGAGCACGATGCATGGGGCATGAATGTATGGAGTGCTGTATGTGTAAGCCTTGTGTGGCGGGGCTGAAGGGTTTTGGGCAGAGTGCTGCATGTTTGGTGGTCAATGTCTGTGTGTAAGGGGATGGGAGGGATATGGTGGGCCATGAGTGTAACAGTCCGGAAGGTATGACTAATACCTTTTCTTATGTATCTTTTTCTGCAGGTCAGCGCCCATCGGAAAAAATATATTTGGCATGCCATCGGCAAGGAGGTGTGGACCCTGGGGGTCTTTGACAGGCGGAGCACCCACTGTCAAAAACAGTGGGAGGACCTGCGCCGCTGGGCAAGGAAGACGGCGGAGGCCCAGCTGGGGATGACCTCCCAACAAATAAGGGGATCCCGTCATACCCTGAGCCCCCTAATGTTCCGCATCCTGGCGGTGGCTATCCGGAGTTGGATGGGCGCTTGGATGCATCACAGCAGCCACAAGGGGATGAGTACAGATTCGGAATCATGGGGGATTTGGGTCTGTGGGTGCCCCTAGGCCAGGACGAACATGGCAGGGTAGGTTCCATAATGGGCAGGCTCAGATGCACTCCAACCCCAATAATGCTAGTGTGCATCTACTACTGGGAAGGGTCCTGTGGGTTTCAGGTGTGCAGCTAATGGCGTTAGGCATTGCATCCCATAGCCTGGTGACTAGCATTGTAGCTGGTTTTGCATGGCCTAGTGCATAGGGCTGTTCCCTGTGAATTGTGTATGCCAACGGTGGTGGTGTTGTTGGCATTCATCAAGTGCATCCTCTATCTCTTTCCCCCTTTTTGTTTTGTCACCCTGTTCTTGCA
Organism: Pleurodeles waltl; assembly: GCF_031143425.1. NCBI lineage: Eukaryota > Metazoa > Chordata > Amphibia > Caudata > Salamandridae > Pleurodeles > Pleurodeles waltl. Next base: position 625,628,932 of record NC_090446.1, read on the forward strand.
TGCATTAGCATCATCTGGCAGAGGAGCAGAGGCACCAACAACAGAGGGAGCTGCATCCCACATGGGACTGGAGGCCGAATCCACCGATGGCGAGGGCACCAGTGGGACGGAGGGCGAGGGGAGCACCACGACAGAGACAGGAGGGGACAGTTCTGACAGTGACATCTCCTCCGATGTAAGCTCCCTGGTGGTGACGGACACCTCTGTGCCCACCCCAACTACAGGTACAGCCGCCACCCCTGTACCAGCATCGCCCTCTAATCAGCCCCTCATGGAGTTTCCCGTGCCCGCTCACCCAGAAGGGTGGGCATCTCCTTCACCCCAGGCACCTGAGGCCCTGCCCCAGTCAACCGTGCTGCCCTCAGTGAGGAGGCTATTGACCTCCTGAGATCCCTCTCTGTTGGGCAGTCAACCATACTAAATGCCATCCAGGGTCTAGCAGGGCATTTGCAACAAACAAATGCATTCCTGCAGGGCATTCACTCTGGTGTGGCGGCCCAACAGAGATCTTTCCAGGCTCTGGCCAACTCACTAATGGCAGCCATTGTCCCTGTCTCTAGCCTCCCACCTCCAACTTCCTCTACCCAGTCCCATTCTGTGAGAAAGTAGCCTCTTTCTAGCCTTGTTACCCCCACTTTTGGCCTGTTTGTGAGTATATGTCAGGGTGTTTTCACTGTCTCACTGGGATCCTGTTAGCCAGGGCCCAGTGCTCATAGCGAAAACCCTATGTTGTCAGTATGTTTGTTATGTGTCACTGGGATCCTGCTAGCCAGGACCCCAGTGCTCATAAGTTTGTGGCCTATATGCGCTCCCTGTGTGATGCCTAATTGTCTCACTGAGGCTCTGCTAATCAGAACCTCAGTGGTTATGCTCTCTCATTTCTTTCCAAATTGTCACTAACAGCCTAGTGACCAATTTCACCAATTTACATTGGCATACTGGAACACCCTTATAATTCCCTAGTATATGATACTGAGGTACCCAGGGTATTGGGGTTCCAGGAGATCCCCATGGGCTGCAGCATTTCTTTTGCCACCAATAGGGAGCTCTGACAATTCTTACACAGGCCTGCCACTGCAGCCTGAGTGAAATAATGCCCACATTATTTCACAGCCATACTACACTGCACACAAGTAACTTATAAGTCACCTATATGTCTAGCCTTCACCTGGTGAAGGTTGGGTGCAAGGTTACTTAGTGTGTGGGCACCCTGGCACTAGCCAAGGTGCCCCCACATGTTCAGGGCAAATTCCCTGGACTTTGTGAGTGCGGGGACACCATTACACGCGTGCACTATACATAGGTCACTGCCTAGGTATAGCGTCACAATGGTAACTCCGAACATGGCCATGTAACATGTCTAAGATCATGGAATTGTCAACCCAATGCCATTCTGGCATTGGGGAGACAATTCCATGATCCCCCGGGTCTCTAGCATAGAACCCGGGTACTGCCAAACTGCCTTTACGGGGTCTCTACTGCAGCTGCTGCTGCCGCCAACCCCTCAGACAGGTTTCTGCCCTCCTGGGGTCCAGGCAGCCCTTGCCCAGGAAGGCAGAACAAAGGATTTCATCTGAGAGAGGGTGTGACACCCTCTCCCTTTGGAAATAGTTGTGATGGCTGGGAAGGAGTAGCCTCCCCCAGCCTCTGGAAATGCTTTGATGGGCACAGATGCTGCCCATCTCTGCATAAGAAAGTCTACACCGGTTTAGGGATCCCCCAGCCCTGCTCTGGCGCGAAACTGAACAAAGGAAAGGGGAGTGACCACTCCCCTTACCTGCACCTCCTCTGGGAGGTGACCAGAGCTCCTCCAGTGTGCCCCAGACCTCTGCCACCTTGGAAACAGAGGTGTTGCTGGCACACTGGACTGCTCTGAGTGGCCAGTGCCAGCAGGTGATGTCAGAGACTCCTTCTGATAGGCACTTACCTCTCTTAGTAGCCAATCCTCCTTCCTACGTAGCCAAGCCTCCTTTTCTGGCTATTTAGGGTCTCTGCTTTGGGGAATTCTTCAGATACCGGATGCAAGAGCTCACCAAAGTTCCTCTGCATCTCCCTCTTCACCTTCTGCCAAAGGATCGATCGCTGACTACTCAGGACGCCTGCAAAACCGCAACAAAGTAGCAAAGACTACTACTGCAACCTTGTATCGCTTCATCCTGTCGGCATTCTCGACTGTTTCCTGGTGGTGCATGATCTGGGGGTAACCTGCCTCCTCTCTGCACCAGGAGCTCTGAAGAAATCTCCCCTGGGTCGACGGAATCTTCCCCCTGCAACCGCAGGCAACAAAAGACTGCATCACCGGTCCTCTGGGTCCCCTCTCAGCACGACGAGCGTGGTCCATGGAACTCAGCAACTCTGTCTAAGTGACTCCCACTGTCCAGTGACTCTTTAGTCCAAGTTTGGTGGAGGTAAGTCCTTGCCTCCCCAACTTTAGACTGCATTGCTGGGTACCACGTGATTTGCAGCTGCTCCGGCTCCTGTGCACTCTTCCAGGATTTCCTTTGTGCACAGCCAAGCCTGGGTCCCTGACACTCTAACCTGCAGTGCACAAACTTCTGAGTTGTCCTCCGGCGTCGTGGGACTCCCTTTTGTGACTTCGGGTGGACTCCGGTTCACTCCTCTTCTAAGTGCCTGATCCAGTACTTCTGCAGGTGCTGTCTGCATCTGTGAGGGCTCCCTGATTTGCTGGGTGCCCCCTCTGTCTCCTCATCCAAATGGCGATATCCTGGTCCCTCCTGGGCTACAGCAGCATCCAAAACCCCTAACCGCAACCCTTGCAGCTAACAAGGCTTGTTTGCGGTATTTCTGTGTGAGAACACCTCTGCAAGCTTCTTCACGACATGGGACATCGATCCACCAAAGGGGAAGTTCCTAGTCCTCTTCGTTCTTGCAAAACACCAAGTTTCTTCCATCCAGTGCAGCTTCCTTGCACCCTCAGCTGGCATTTCCTGGGCTCCTGCCCACTCTCGACATTGTCGCGACTCTTGGACTTGGTCCCCTTGTCTTACAGGTACTCAGGTCCGGAAATCCACTGTTGTTGCATTGCTGGTGTTGGTTTTCCTTGCAGAAGCCCCCTATCACGACTTCTGTGCTCTCTGGGGGTTGTAGGTGCACTTTACACCTACCTTACAGGGTCTTGGGGTGGGCTATTTTTCTAACCCTCACTGTTTTCTTAAAGTCCCAGTGACCCTCTACAAGCTCACATAGGTTTGGGGTCCATTCGTGGTTCGCATTCCACTTTTGGAGTATGTGGTTTGTGTTGCCCCTATACCTATGTGCTCCTATTGCAATCTATTGTAACTTTACACTGCTTGCATTACTTCCTTTTCCTATTACTGCATATTTTTGGTATTGTGTACATATATCTTGTGTATATTTGGCATCCTCATACTGAGGGTACTCACTGAGATACTTTTGGCATATTGTCATAAAAATAAAGTACCTTTATTATTAGTATATGTGTGTATTGTGTTTTCTTATGATATTGTACATATGACACCCGTGGTATAGTAGGAGCTTTGCATGTCTCCTAGTTCAGCCTAAGCTGCTCTGCTATAGCTACCTTCTATCAGCCTAAGCTGCTAGAAACACCTCTTCTACACTAATAAGGGATAACTGGACCTGGCACAAGGTGTAAGTACCTCTTGTACCCACTACAAGCCAGGCCAGCCTCCTACACATTCACCTCAACCCCAGCCTATCCCAAGCACACCTTCAGACCAGCATGCACCTAAATCAACACACAGAAGTGGCTCAGGCAAACACAAGCACCACACTTCATCCCACAGGCACTCACACAAGCTCCATACAGATGCAGACACACCAACATCCACTGCCTCCACTCTGGCCCCCTCCTCCTCATCGTCCACCTCCCTCCCAGTAGTGTCTCCACTCATACCTGCATGCACTACATCCTCATCCACTATCTCCATCACCAGCATGCCTATCACTACACGCCCCTCACTGGCAGTCACCACCCCCACATCCATGCACACAACCCCTGTGTCCTCTCCCACCGTGTCTGTGCCTCTCCTCCCAAAGTACACAAACCCAAGCACTCAGACACCCAACAGCCACCCACCTCTCAACAGCATCCAGCCCATGCACCTGCACCCAAACATAGCAGACAGACACCTCCGACAACCACTCCCTCTTTCTCCACTACCAAACCTTCACCCTCTTCCAGCCCCAGTGTCCCTAAAAGGCTTTTCCTCTCCAGCCTTGACCTATTTCCTGCCCCTCCCCATCCTTCACTTCCGGCCAGGGTGGGCAGAACCCAGGCCAGCACTTCAGCCACCCAGTTCACGGCCACTGTAGTTTCTGCAGCTACTGCATGCGTGAGAGGCTCCAAGGAGGCACCCGTCAGCACTGCCAGTGTGCCTGCACCACCTGCCAAGGGCAAGAAGGGGCCACCAGCTAGCAAGGGCAGGAAGGGAACACCAGTCAGCAAGGGGAAGGATGCACCACCAGCTAGCAAGGGCAAGGAGGCCCCACCAGCTAGCAATGACAAGGAGATACCACCAGCTAGCAAGGGCAAGGAGGTACCACTATCTAGCAAGGGCAAAGAGGCACCACCAGCTGGCAGCAGCAAGGAGGCACCACCAGCTAGCAAGGGAAGGAATGGACCACCAGCTGGCAGAAGCAAGGAGACACCACCAGTTGCCAAGGGCAGGAAGGGAAGAACTGTTGCCAAGGCCAATGTAAAAGGAACAGACACTGCAGGCAGGATGGATCTGGTGCCTGGATCTGGAGCAGCATCTGGGCAAACAACACCAGCCATGGTACTTCAGCCATCCAAAGCTACAGGGGAAGGGCTGGAGCCTCCCCCCACCACTGACAGCACCGCCACCTGCACTGCCGCCAGCACCGCCACCTGCACCACTGCCAGCAGCAGCAGCCCCAGTGGGCAGCTATCTGAGGCTGCAGGGTAAGGACTGGAGCCTCCTCCCACCTCTGACAGCACCACCGCCAGCCCTGCAACAGCCACCACTGAGCAGCCGTCACCGCCGGCGAGCAGTGTGTAGTCGTGACTACATGGGCTGTAGTGTGTCCTGGCCCCTGCAACAACTGTAGATGTGACACCCAGAGGGAGAGACTGTGACCTTGCACCATTCAGGATCATGCATCACAGGGTACAAGGCCCCCTCCAGAACCAGTGGAAGAAGGCATCCACTCACCTCCTCCTTGCCAGGATGAAACACACTGGGCACAAGGCCCCCTCCAGAACCAGAGGAAGAAGGCATCCACTCACCTCCTCCTTGCAAGGATGAAGCACACTGGGCACAAGGCCCCCTCCAGAACCAGTGGAAGAAAGCATCCAGGACCAAGCAGTGGGCAAACCTCCCACTAGAGAAACTGTGGCCTTGCACTCCCTAGGACCAAGCAGTGGGCAAACCCCCCACTTGAGAGTCTGTGGCTTGGCACTCCCCAGGACCAAACAGTGGGCAAACCACCCATTAGAGAGACTGTGGCCTTGTACTCCCCAGGACCAAGCAGTGGGCAAACCAACCACTTGAGAGACGGTGGCTTTGCACTCCCCAGGACCAAACAGTGGGCAAAACACCCACTAGAGAGACTGTGGCTTTGCACTCCCCAGGACATGGCAGCGGGCATGTAGCCCCCTCCAGGAGCAGTGGCGCTGTACCATCTTCCAGCTGAGGTGCCCCCCATTCCCCTTCCCCCTGAGGTGCCTGTGCATCTTTGATTTGATGCCCCAGCAGTGTTCTCTCCGTATTTGTAGGAAGGAAGCCTCTTTCTAGCCTTGTTAACCCCACTTTTGGCCTGTTTGTGAGTATATGTCAGTATGTTTGATATGTGTCACTGGGATCCTGCTAGCCAGGACCCCAGTGCTCATACGTTTATGGCCTATATGTGTTCCCTGTGTGGTGCCTAACTGTTTCACTGAGGCTCTGCTAACCAGAACCTCAGTGTTTATGCTCTCTCTGCTTTCTAAAATTGTCACTGCAGGCTAGTGACTAATTTTACCAATTCTCATTGGCACACTGGTACACCCATATAATTCCCTTGTATATGGTACCTAGGTACCAAGGGTATTGGGGTTCCAGGAGATCCCTATGGGCTGTAGAATTTCTTTTGCCACCCATAGGGAGCTCAGACAATTCTTACACAGGACTGCCACTGCAGCCTGAGTGAAATAACGTCCACGTTATTTCACAGCCATTTTCACTGTCCATAAGTAACTTATAAGTCACATATATGTCTAACCCTCCCTTGGTGAAGGTTAGGTGCCAAGTTACTGTAGGAGGCTGGCCTGGCTTGTAGTGGGTACCAAGGGGTACTTACACCTAGCACCAGGTCCAGGTATCCCTTATTAGTGTAGGGGGGTGTCTATCAGCTTAGGCTGATAGAAAAGGTAGCTTAGCAGAGCAGCTTAGGCTGAACTAGGAGGCGTGTAAAGCTCCTACTATACCACTGGTGTCATATGCACAATATCATAAGAAAACACAATACACAGATATACTAAAAATAAAGGTACTTTATTTTTATGACAATATGCCAAAGTATCTCAGTGAGTACCCTCAGTATGAGGATAGCAAATATTCACAAGATATATGTACACAATACCAAAAATATGCAGTAATAGCAATAGAAAACAGTGCAAGCAATGTATAGTCACAATAGGTTGCAATGAGAGCACATAGGTACAGGGGCAACACAAACCATATACTCTAGAAGTGGAATGCGAACCACGAATGGACCCCAAACCTATGTGACCTTGTAGAGGGTCGCTGGGACTGTAAGAAAACAGTGAGGGTTAGAAAAATAGCCCATCCCAAGACCCTGAACAGTGGGTGCAAAGTGCACCTAAGTTCCCCAGAGAGCACAGAAGTCGTGATAGGGGGATTCTGCAAGGAAGACCAACACCAGCAATGCAACAACGTTGGATTTCCAGACGAGAGTACCTGTGGAACAAGGGGACCAAGTCCAAAAGTCACGATCAAGTCGGGAGTGGGCAGATGCCCAGGAAATGGCAGCTCTGGGTGCAAAGAAGCTACCACCAGATGGTAGAAGCTGTGAATTCTGCAAGAACGACAAGGGCTAGAAACTTCCCCTTTGGAGGATGGATGTCCCGCGTCGTGAAAAAGCTTGTAGAGGTGTTTCCGTGCAGAAAGACTGCAAACAAGCCTTGCTAGCTGCAAGGGTTGCGGTTAGGGTTTTTGGATGCTGCTGTTGCCCAGGAGGGACCCGCATATCGCCAATTGTGTGAGGAGACAGAGGGGGCACCCAGCAAGTCAAGGAGCCCTCACAGAAGCAAGCAGCACCCGCAGAAGTGCCGGAACAGGAACTACAAAGTGGAGTGAACCGGAGCTCACCCGAAGTCACAAAGGAAGGTCCCACGATGCCGGAGGACAACTCAGAATGGCCACTCAGAGCAGTCCAGTGTGCCAGCAGCACCTCTGATTCCAAGATGGCAGAGTTCTGGAGTACACTGGAGGAGCTCTGGGCACCTCCCAGGGGAGGTGCAGATCAGGGGAGTGGTCACTCCCCTTTCCTTTGTCCAGTTTCGTGCCAGAGCAGTGCTGGTGGATCCCTGAACCGGTGTAGACTGGCTTATGCAGAAATGGGCACCCTCTGTGCCCATGGAAGCATTTCCAGAGGCTGGGAGAGGCTACTCCTTCCCAGCCCTAACACATTTTTCCAAAGGGAGAGGGTGTAACACCCTCTCTCTGAGGAAGTACTTTGTTCTGCCTTCCTGGGCCAAGCCTGGCTGGACCCCAGGAGGGCAGAAACCTGTCTGAGGGGTTGGCAGCAGCAGCAGCTGCAGTGAAACTCCGGGAAAGGTAGTTTGGCAGAACCCAGGTCTGAGCTAGAGACTTGGGGGATCATGGAATTGTCTCCCCAATGCCACAATGGCATTGGGGTGACAATTCCATGATCTTAGACATGTTACATGGCTATGTTCGGAGTTACCATTGTGAAGCTATACATATGTTGTGACATATGTATAGTGCACGCGTGTAATGGTGTCCCCGCACTCACAAAGTCCGGGGAATTTGCCCTGAATAATGTGGGGGCACTTTGGCTAGTGCCAGGGTGCCACACACTAAGTAACTTAGCACCCAACCTTTACCAGGTAAAGGTTAGACATATAGGTGACTTATAAGTTACTTAAGTGCAGTGGTAAATGGCTGTGAAATAACGTGGACGTTATTTCACTCAGGCTGCAATGGCAGGCCTGTGTAGGAATTATCAGAGCTCCCTATGGGTGGCAAAATAAATGCTGCAGCCCATAGGGATCTCCTGGATCCCAATACCCTGGGTACCTCAGTACCATATACTAGTGAATTATAACGGTGTTCCAGTATGCCAATATAAATTGGTGAAATTGGTCACTAGCCTGTTAGTGACAATTTGGAAAGAAATGAGAGAGCATAACCACTGAGGTTCTGGATAGCAGAGCCTCAGTGAGACAGTTAGTCATAACACATGTAACACATACAGGGCACACTTATAAGCACTGGGGCCCTGGCTGGCAGGGTCCTAGTGACACATACAACTAAAACAACATATATACAGTGAAATATGGGGGTAACATGCCAGGCAAGATGGTACTTTCCTACAGTTACTTGGTGTGTGGGCATCCTGGTACTAGCCAAGGTGCCCCCACATTGTTCAGGGCAAATTCCCCGGACTTCGTGAGTGTGGGGATACCATTACATGCGTGCACTACACATAGGTCACTACCTATGTGTAGCGTCACAATGGTACCTCCGAACATGGCCATGTAACATGTCTAAGATCATGGAATTGTCACCCCAATACCATTATGGTACTGGGGGGGGCAATTCCATGATCCCCCGGGTCTCTAGCACAGAACCCGGGTACTGACAAACTGCCTTTCCAGATTTTCCACTAAAGCTGCTGCTGCTACCAACCCCTCAGACAGGATTCTGCCCTCCTGTGGTTTGGGCAGCCCCGGCCCAGGAAGGCAGAACAAATGATTTCCTCTGAGAGAGGGAATTACACCCTCTCCCTTTGGAAATAGGTGTGAAGGGCTGGGGAGGAGTAGCCTCCCCCAGCCTCTGGAAATGCTTTGATGGGCACAGATGGTGCCTATCTCTGCATAAGCCAGTCTACACCGGTTCAGGGATCCCCCAGCCCTACTCTGGCACAAAACTGGACAAAGGAAAGGGGAGTGACCACTCCCCTGACCAGTACCTCCCAGGGGAGGTGCCCAGAGCTCCTCCAGTGTGTGCCAGACCTCTGCCATCTTGGATTCAGAGGTGTTGGGGGCACACTGGACTGCTCTGAGTGGCCAGTGCCAGCAGGAGACGTCAAAGACCCCTTCTGATAGGTTCATACCTCTCTTGGTTGCCAAACCTCTTTCTTGGTAGCCAAACCGCCTTTTCTGGCTATCTAGGGTCTCTCCTCTGGGATATTCTTCAGATAACGAATGCAAGAGCTCACCAAAGTTCCTCTGTACTTCCTTCTTCGACTTCTGCCAAGGATCGACTGCTGACTGCTCCAGGACACCTGCAAAACTGCAACAAAGTAGCAAGACGACTACCAGCAACATTGTAGCGCCTCATCCTGCCGGCTTTCTCATTTGTTTCCTGGTGGTGCATGCTCTGAGGGCTGTCTGCCTTCATCCTGCACTGGAAGCCAAGAAGAAATCTCTTGTGGGTTGACGGAATATTCCCCCTTCTAACGCAGGCACCAAAAGACTGCATCACCGGTCCTCTGGGTCCCCTCTCATCCTGACAAGCTTGGTCCCTGGAGCACAGGAGCTAGATCCAAGTGACCCCACAGTCCAGTGATCCTTCAGTCCAAGTTTGGTGGAGGTAAGTCCTTACCTCCCCACGCTAGGCTGCAAACCTGTGTACTGCATGATTTGCAGCTGCTCCGGCTTCTGTGCACTTCTCCAAGGATTTCTTTGTGCACAGCCTAGCCTGGGTCCCCAGCACTCCGCCCTGCAGTGCTCAACCCTCTGAGTTGGACTCAGACATCTTGGAACCCTCCTTTTGTGACTCTGACAACACCAATCTTCTAAGTGCCTGCTCCAGTACTTCTGCAGGTGCTGCCTGCTTCTGCGGGGGCTCTCTGAGTTGCTGAGTGCACCCTCTGTCTCCTCCTCCAAGTGGCGACATCCTGGTCCTTCCTCGTCCCCAGCAGCACCCAAAAACCTCTACTGCGACCCTTGCAGCTAGCAAGGCTTGTTTGCTGTATTTCTGTGTGGAAACAGTTCTGCAACATCCAGCACATTGGAGGACATCTTCCATCCAAAGGAGAAGTCCCTAGACCTTTTTGTTGTTGAAGAATCTTTGGCTTCTTCAAACCCGGAGGCAGCCCTTTTGCACCTTCATCCGGGGTTTCCTGGGCTCCTGCCCCCCCCGGACACTATTGCGACTCTTGGACTTGGTCCCCTTGCCTTGAAGGTCCTCACGTTCAGGAATCTGTCTTCAGTGTTTTGCTGGTGCTTGTGGTGCTTGCAGAATTCCCTTATCATGACTGTTGTGTCTTTCTGGGGTAGTAGGGTAAATTTACTCCTACTTTCTAGGGTTTTGGGGTGGGGTATTTTGGACACCCTTACTGTTTTCCTACAGTCCCAGCAACCCTCTACAAGCTCCCATAGGTCTGGGGTCCATTTGTGATTCACATACCACTTTTGGAGTATATGTTTTGTGTTGCCTCTAGACATATATTCACCTATTGCATCCTATTGTGATTCTACATTGTTTGCACTACTTTTCTTACTGTTACTTTCCTGTTTCGGGTTTGTGTACATATAACTTGTGCGTATTACTTACCTTCTAAACGAGGGTATTCTCTGAGATACTATTGGCATATTTTCATAAAAATAAAGTACCTTTATTTTTAGTAACTCTGATTATTGTGTTTTCTTATGATATTGTGCTGTATGATATAAGTGGTATAGTAGGAGCTTTGCATGTCTCCTAGTTCAGCCTTAGCTGCTTTGCCATAGCTACCTTCTATCAGCCTAAGCTGCTAGAAACACCTCTTTTCTACTAATAAGGTATAACTGGACCTGGCACAGGGTGTAAGTACCACAAGGTACCCACTATAAGCCAGGCCAGCCTCCTACATTGGTGGTGCAGTGGTGGGATAAGTACTTGTAACTGCTCTACCACTTTGTCATTTGGTGCTTTTCATAAGAAAATCACATACCAAATAGTTCTGTATATATAGACTTAACCAAAACAGTTTTCTTTTCTACTCTAAAGATTTTAACTAAGTTCTGAAAAGTTTTTGAAAATTTCTAAAAGTTTTCCCAAAGTTTGAAAAAGTTTTTTCTCTGTGCTTTCTAAAGTTCTAAAACTTTTTCTCTCACTATCCTTAAACCTTTTCTATCATGTCTGTTGTATGGCCCACTCCCAAAACTGTTAATACAATATATGAGAGTTTGAACTATAAAGGTTTGAGGGGTCTTTGCCTGGATAGAGGTTTGAATATAGGTAAGAATACTACAAAAGAGTTTCTCTTTTACATGCTCCTTGTAGATGACCAGAACCAGTCTGGCCCATCTCAGGAGAGCTTAAAAATAGGGAAGCTTCCCAGTCAGACTCAGAGGAGTTCCCCGAAGAAGCTGAGGAGGGTTCTTACAAAGTCCTGCCCCCTGGCAGGGCACCTAGTGACACTGGTAGTGTTAGAGGGTCCCACACCAGTAGGGCATCTTTCACCCCTAGAGGCCAGGTTACTAGGGTCGAGACAGTTAGGGACAAGTCTCTCTATGCAAATTACCAAATCTCCTCTGTGTCCAAACATTCCCAAGCCTCCCACCCTGAGGATAACTTAATGGAAAGGGAACTCAGAAAGCTGAGGTTGGAAGAGACCAGACTGAAGCTTAAACAGCAGCAGCTGGCCTTAGACAGGGAATCCCTAGACATAGAGAGGGAAAGACAGAGATTGGGGTTAGTTCCCCATGGTGGCAGCAGCAGTATTTCTGATAGCATTCCTGTTAAAGAGCAAGATTCCAGGAATCTGCATAAGATAGTCCCCCCTTACAAGGAGGGGGATGACATCAATAAGTGGTTTGCTACACGTGAGAGGGCCTGTATGGTACAGTTGGTCCCTCAAAGGCAGTGGGCTGCTATCTTTCACTGGAAAGGGTAGGGATAGGCTCCTTACTGGTAGAGAAAGTGATGACAATAACTACAAAGTTTTGAACAATGCATCTTGGATGGATTTGGCTTAACCACTGAACAATACAGGATTACGTTCAGAGACACCAAAAAATAGTCCTCTCAAGACTGGAAAGATTTTGTTGACTGTTCAGTGAAGGCCTTGGAGGGTTGGTTCCATGGCAGTGAAGTTTCTGACTATGAAAGCCTGTATAATGTTATTCTGTGAGAGCATATTCTTAACAATTGTGTGTCTGATTTGTTGCACCAGTACTTGGTAGACTCAGATCTGACCTCTCCCCAAGAAGTAGGAAAGAAGGCAGACAAATGGGTCAGAACAAGGGTGAACAGAAAAGTTCATACAGGGGGTGACAAAGAGAACAATAAGAAGAAAGATGGTGAAAAATCTCAAGATAAGCATGGGGATAAGGGAAAACCAAAGATCCCACTTCAAATCTTAAACACTCTTCAGGGGTGGGGATAAAATAAATTCTTCCTCTTCTTCTCAACCTACACAATTAAAAAGCCTTGGTGCTTTGTGTGTAAAAACAGAGGCCATAGGCCAGGGGATAAGTCCTGTCCAGGTAAACCCCCTGAGCCTACCACCACTAATACATCAAGCTCTAGTGCCCCTAGCAGTAGTGGTACTAGTGGTGGGACTGCTGGCAACAGTCAAGTTAAGGGTGTAGTTGGGTTCACTTATGGGTCCATCATAGAAACTGGGTTAGTCAGTCCCAAGACAGTTTCTGTCACACCTGGTGCACTGGCCTTGCCACACTGGCTGCTTGTCCCCTAACAATGGATAAGTACAGGCAGACCATTTCAATAAATGGTGTTGAGGCTGAGGCCTACAGGGACCCAGGTGCCAGTATCACTTTGGTGACTGAAAACCTAGTGTCTCCTGAACAACATATCATTGGACAACAGTACAAGATTATTGATGTCCATAACTCCACTAAGTTTCTTCCCTTAGCAATAATTCAGTTTAGTTGGGGTGGAGTTACTGGCCCTAAGCAGGTGGTAGTATCACCTAGCTTACCTGTATACTGTCTCTTAGGTAATGACCTAGAGGCCTCAGGGTGGGCTGAGGAAGAGTTTAATACCCATGCAGCCATGCTGCGTATCCCTGGGGAATTGCTTCCTCTCATTTCAGCTGAAATGAAAAAGCAAAGGAGAGAAAAAGGCCTGAAAACTAAGGATCCTTCTGCAACAATAGGTACAAAGGGCATCAAAGTATTCCCTACCCACCCTGCCATTCAGGATACCATTCCTGTGGTGGGAGAAACCTCTCCTGGGATGGCACCTGTACCAGGGGAACCATCAGCTAGCACAGCTGAACTCCCTGAGGTAGAAGTACCACACTGTGGGATAACTAATATTGGTGAGAAAAAGTGCACCATTTTAGTTAACATGGAGCATCTCTCCAACCCTGCCAGAGAAACTTTAGTGCAGCAACCCTGCACTGTCTCACAGCACATAGGACAGCAGCCCTGCCCTAGTGTGGAGCTCATAGGACAGCATCCCTGCCCTGCTCCAACTCAAGAGAAACAGCATCCCTGTTCTCTCTTACAGCCATGTGGACAACGTTTTTGCCCAGCTATGGCTTTACTGAGACAGCATCTGTAGGAAAGTACCATCTTGCTGGGCATGTTACCCCCATATTTCACTGTATATATGTTGTTTTAGTGTATGTGTCACTGTGACCCTGCCAGCCAGGGCCCCAGTGCTCATAAGTGTGCCCTGTATGTGTTCCCTGTGTGATGACTAACTGTCTCACTGAGGCTCTGCTAACCAGAACCTCAGTGGTTATGCTCTCTCTGCTTTCTAAATTGTCACTAACAGGCTAGTGACCAAATTCACCAATTCACATTAGCATACTGGAACACCCTTATAATTCCCTAGTATATGGTACTGAGGTACCCAGGGTATTGGGCTTCCAGGAGATCCCTATGGGCTGCAGCATTTCTTTTGCCACCCATAGGGAACTCTGACAATTCTTACACAGGCCTGCCAGTGCAGCCTGAGTGAAATAACGTCCACGTTATTTCACAGCCATTTACCACTGCACTTAAGTAACTTATAAGTCACCTATATGTCTAACCTTCACCTGGTGAAGGTTGGGTGCTAAGTTACTTAGTGTGTGGGCACCCTGGCACTAGCCAAGGTGCCCCCACATCGTTCAGGGCAAATTCCCCGGACTTTGTGAGTGCGGGGACACCATTTCACTTGTGCACTTTACATAGTTCACTACCTATGTATAGCGTCACAATGGTAACTCCAAACATGGCCATGTAACATGTCTAAGATCATGGAATTGTCACCCCAATGCCATTCTGGCATTGGGGAGACAATTCCATGATCCCCCGAGTCTCTAGCACAGACCCGGGTACTGCCAAACTACCTTTCCCGGGGTTCCACTGCAGCTGCTGCTGCTGCAAGCCCCTCAGACAGGGTTCTGCCCTCCTGGGGTCCAGCCAGGCCTGGCCCAGGAAGGCAGAACAAAGGACTTCCTCAGAGAGAGGGTGTTACACCCTCTCCCTTTGGAAAAAGGTGTTAAGGCTGGGGAGGAGTAGCCTCCCCCAGCCTCTGGAAATGCTTTGATGGGCACAGATGGTGCCCATCTCTGCATAAGCCAGTCTACACCGGTTTAGGGATCCCCCAGCCCTGCACTGGCGTGAAACTGGACAAAGGAAAGGGGAGTGACCACTCCCCTGACCTGCACCTCCCAGGGGAGGTGCCCAGAGCTCCTGGAGTGTGCTCCAGATCTCTGCCATCTTGGAAACAGAGGTGTTGCGGGCACACTGGACTGCTCTGAGTGGCCAGTGCCAGCAGGTGACGTCAGAGACTCTTTCTGATAGGCTCTTACCTGTGTTGTTAGCCTATCCTCCTTCCTAGGTAGCCAAACCTCCTTTTCTGGCTATTTAGGGTCTCTGCTTTGGGGAATTCTTCAGATACTGAATGCAAGTGCTCATCAGAGTTCCTCTGCATCTCTCTCTTCACCTTCTGCCAAAGGATCGACCGGTGACTGCTCAGGACGCCTGCAAAACTGCAACAAAGTAGCAAAGACGACTACTGCAACCTTGTATCACTGATCCTGCCGCCTTCTCGACTGTTTCCTGGTGGTGCATGCTCTGGGGGTAGCCTGCCTCCTCTCTGCACCAGGAGCTCTGAAGAAATCTCCTGTGGGATGACGGAATCCTCCCCCTGCAACCGCAGGCAACAAAAGACTGCATCACCGGTCCTCTGGGTCCCCTCTCAGCACGACGAGCATGGTCCCTGGAACTCAGCAACTCTGTCCAAGTGATTCCCACAGACCAGTGACTCTTCAGTCCAAGTTTGGTGGAGGTAAGTACTTGCCTCCCCACGCTAGACTGCATTGCTGGGTACCGCGTGATTTGCAGCTGCTCCGACTACTGTGCACTTTTCCAGAATTTCCTTCGTGCACAACCAAGCCTCGGTCCCCGACACTCTAACCTGCAGTGCACAACCTTCTGAGTTGTCCTCCGGCGTCATGGGACTCCATTTTGTGAATTTGCGTAGACTCCGGTTCACTCCTCTTCTAAGTGCCTGTTCCGGTACTTCTGCGGATGCTGCTTGCTTCTGTCAGGGCTCCCTGACTTGCTGGGGGCCCCCTCTGTCTCCTCATCCAAGTGGCGACATCCTGGTCCCTCATGGACCACAGCAGCATCCAAAAACCGTAACCGCGACCCTTGCACCTAGCAAGGTTTGTTCGTGGTCTTTCTGCGTGGGAACCCTTCTGCAAGCTTCTTCACGACGTGGGACATCCATCCTCCAAAGGGGAAGTTCCTAGTCTTCTTCGTTCTTGCAGAATCCACAGCTTCTACCATCCGGTGGCAGCTTCTTTGCACCCTCAGCTGGCATTTCCTGGGCATCTGCCCTCTCTCGACATTGTCGCGACTCTTGGACTTGGTCCCCTTGTTTCACAGGTACTCAGGTCCGGAAATCCGCTTTAGTTGCATTACTGGTGTTGGTCTTCCCTGCAGAATTCCCCTATTACGACTTTTGTGCTCTCTGGGGAATATAGGTGCACTTTACACTTGGGGTGGTCTATTTTTCTAACCCTCACTGTTTTCTTACAGTCCCAGCGACCCTCTCCAAGCTCACATAGGTTTGGGGTCCATTTGTGGTTCACATTCCACTTTTGGAGTATATGGTTTGTGTTGCCCCTATACCTATGTGTTCCTATTGCAATCTACTGTAACTTTACATTGCTTGCATTACTTCCTTTTGCTATTACTGCATATTTTTGGAATTTGTGTACATATATCTTGTGTATATTTGGCATCCTCATACTGAGGGTACTCACTGAGATACTTTTGGCATATTGTCATAAAAATATAGTACCTTTATTTTTAGTATATCTGTGTATTGTGTTTTCTTATGATAGTGTGCATATGACACCAGTGGTATAGTAGGAGCTTTGCATGTCTCCTAGTTCAGCCTAAGCTGCTCTGCTATAGCTACCTTCTATCAGCCTAAGCTGCTATAAACACCTCTTCTACACTAATAAGGGATAACTGGACCTGGTACAGAGTGCAAGTACCCTTTGGTACCCACTACAAGCCAGGCCAGCCTCCTACATTGGTTGTGCAGAGGTGGGATAAGTACTTGCAATTACTTACCACTTTGTCATTGTGTACTTTTCATAAGAGAATAATATACAAAACAAGTTCAGTATATGTACACCTAACCAAAAAGTTTTGCTTTTCTTCTCTTACACTATCTGGTAAGTGCTGAAAAGTACTCCTAAACTTTCAAAAAGTTTCTAAAAAGTTGAAAAAGTTTTTGTTTCTGTTTTCTTAAAAAGTCCTGAAACTTTTTCTCTCTTTTATCTGTCCCTAAACCTTTTCTATCATGTCTGATGTAGGAACTCCTCTTAATTTGGTCAGCACAGCTTATGACCACATTAACTTTAAGGGCCTAAAGAGTCTCTGCATTGATAGAGGTTTAGTGGTAGGAAAGAACCCCTCTGGAGAATTATTGTCTAACATGCTTATTGAAAATGATAAGGCCTTAGCTGGCAGTTCAATTGAGAAGTCAGGATTTATCTCACGCTCTGACTCAGGGGAACCCCCAGTAAGAGTGTTAGAGGGTGCCCTTCCTAATCTGCCCCTTAGCAGACCACCTAGCATAGCTGGTAGTAATGGAAGCTCCCATCACAGTAGGGATATTTTTGTTCCTGCAGGCCAGGTTGCTAGGGTGCCAACTGTTAGGGACAGGTCTCCCTCTGTTCATTCACATCATTCTTCTATGTCAAAGCATTCCCAACCCACCCACCCTGATGACAGAATGTTAGAAAGGGAACTCAATAGACTGAGAGTGGAAGAGTCCAGGCTGAAGCTTAAACAGCAACAGCTGGCTCTAGACTGGGAATCCCTAGACTTAGAAAAAGAGACAGAGGTTGGGGTTTAGACCCCATGGTGGCAGCAGCAGTATTCCTGATAGCAATCCTGTGAAAGAGCATGATTCTAGGAATCTGCATAAGATAGTTCACCCTTACAAGGAGGGGGATTACAGTAACAAGTGGTTTGCTGCACTTGAGAGGGCCTGCATGGCACAGGGGGTCCCTCAAAGGCAGTGGGCTGCTATCCTATGGCTATCTTTCAGTGGAAAAGGTAGGGATAGGCTCCTGACTGTAAAGGAAAGTGATGCCAATAATTTTACAGTTTTGAAGAATGCACTCTTGGATGGATTTGGCTTAACCACTGAACAATACAGGATGTCAAATGCACATATTTGCAGATACTTACAAATGCATTTACAAAGGAGGTTTGACACGGAGAGCCGGAGTGAAAAAACAATCAATGACCAAAGGTCTGTTTATTTTTGCTGCAGCAAAGAGGACAGGTTTACCACTGGCATCCCAGGCCCGAAGTAAAGTGTGCTGTCATGAAGCGTTTAACAGTGATATTTATACTTATACATCAAAGAATACATAAAGTGTGTAAATAATGATATACGTCATACAGATATTTTAAGGAGTTAATCAGTTTTCCACACACCGGTTCCATTCCCAGCTTTGTCCTTGCCTCCCCTCTGCAGCTGCCTGACTCCCCACATTCTTGAGACCCTTCAAAGGATTACGTGGTTCAAAGGTATAGATATCAGCCTTTCCCTCCCCAAAATACCACAGCCGAGGTCAGTTAGTTATTTTGAACACATAATTATAATGAGTACAGTGCCCCAGTTAGGGAAAGAAACCAGCTGCAAGCCTATGGTGTGGAACCAGGCTTATTTTACTTAAACAAATATACATAAGATAACATATGTGATAGACAGTGCGTTCAGAGACAACAAAAGCTCAAACTTACACGTGTAAAAGAAACAAATCAATTCAAAATGGATTCTAACAATCGACCCTTTTTGAGTTTTTTTTCTTCTGAACATAATCAATGTTTGAATAGTTCTAAATTTCCTCATATATGTTGAATTTTACTCCTACTTCCTTGAAATTTGCATTCATGGGGACATAAACAACCGATGGGTATGAGCAACCAGTATCTGTAGTGAGGATAGTGGGGTCAATAGCCATTAGGGAATTTATCTCTTCTCTCTGCATCATAGCTCGATTGGTTTCTAGTATTTTCACTGGCGGAAGTTTACACAATTTTAAACAGGAACAGAAAGCAGGTAGGCACTGTACTAACAAACAACTTAATATAATAGCTATTATTATAAAAAGTATGTCTTTGAACAACCAGCCCCACCCCCCAAACCAAGACCATAACCATGATAAACTCAAATTACCTCCTTCATATTGGCCCCCCTTTTCAAATACCTGTACTGCTTCTTTTATTTTTCCAATATCCAATTCTATCTCTGATGACTTGTTGACAAAATAACAGCACTTTTGCTGGTACTGATGTTGGATTAAAACACATACTCCTCCTTGTTGTACTGTAATCAAGTCTAGGGCAAGCCGATTTTGTATCGCCAATTGGGCTGCAGAGTTTATCTCTATCTGTACACTTCCTATGGCCTCCCTGGTGGCATTAAATGCAATGGCTAATTCAGCTGACATATTCATCATTGCCAGTTGTAAATCGAAAATTCCAAATCCTGGAATAAGAACATGTAGTACTTGAAATACCCAGTTCTTTCGCTCCTCCAGTATGGGTGTCCCTCGTTTGTACCTATGTGCAAAACTCCCCATGTTAAGGGGCTGGGAAGATGATATATTTGATATCACAGTAATGTTGGGTGCCAAATATGCCAGTGAACATATCCCTTCCCAGTTTAGAGGTAGTATTTTATATGCAGTTCTTCCACATTCGAAGTACATGCCTCCCTGGATTTGTGAATTTATAATACTGTATTTTATGCGGGGCAAACCCACACCCTCCGGGGTGTCATGTTCAGAATTATTGCAATACTTGTAATCCTCCCAAATTGTATTCAGCAATGATACATTTGCCCAGGGTGCAACATATGAACATCTAGCCGTCCAGAGGGGGCCAAGGAAAACCCGGGATAATATTACAGGTGAATTTTTCCCATTTCTATCTTGTTCTCTGGAGGGATCATATAACAATCCTTCTGGATCTACCAGAATCTCATTTTCTCCCACAGTCAGGTTCCAATAATTTACAGTGTAATTTTGCTGAGTCCCATTAATTAACGCTGTCCAATTTCTGTCTATTTTCTCCTCTCCTTCAAGATCCGAATTCCCTGTTTTGATATCAAATAACAAAGTGTAAACACACTGTTCAGGAGGGATCTTTCCCATGTATTTTGCCTCTGGGTTTTGCCCATAAAAATAGGTACCAAAACATATGGGAAACATTTTAAGTGTGGCATTCTCTCCAGGCATCGGGGAGAGCTTGTATTCTGCCTGGGTATTAGGGAGCACCGCACACCTAGGGTACCATTGATATTCTTGTTGGTCACATCTCCAAGTGGTATTTGGTACAAGACACACTTCCCCTCTTTCATATTCGCTTAGTGATACTGGTACTTCATAAAGGCCTATAGGATCCTCAGGGTGTCTAGACAAGTGCCGGCAAATCCAGCAGTCAGTGAGACTTAATGTCTCCGCTAATTTTCCATGAACCTTTATCAATGGATGTAAGGTAGGATTTTGCAACAATGATGCAACACCACTGGACATTATACATATTAACATAAGGGTCACTAGGTACTTCATTGTTGTTTTGTAGAAATAGTTATAAGGCCACTCTTCCCTATTCTCTAGAGGGATATTTGTCCTGCCAAATGGATATATTTTCATAATTTTATTGTGCTCTCCTCCTTGGTCCTACAACCTTTCTATGATACCGTTTTACTCGTCTCAACCGCCTATGTGTGTTCAAAAATACACCCACACAATTACTGTAGGAGGCTGGACTGGCTTGTAGTGAGTACCAAGGGGTACTTGCACCTTGCACCAGGCCCAGTTATCCCTTATTAGTGTATAGGGTGTCTAGCAGCTTAGGCTGATAGATAATGGTAGCTTAGCAAAGCAGCTCAGGCTGAACTAGGAGACGTGTGAAGCTACTACAGTACCACTTAGTGTCATATGCACAATATCATAAGAAAACACAATACACAGTTATACTAAAAATAAAGGTACTTTATTTTTATGACAATATGCCAAAGTATCTTAGAGTGTACCCTCAGTGAGAGGATAGGAAATATACACAAGATATATATACACAATAGCAAAAATATGCAGTATAGTCTTAGAAAACAGTGCAAACAATGTATAGTTACAATAGGATGCAATGGGGAAACATAGGGATAGGGGCAACACAAACCATATACTCCAGAAGTGGAATGCGAACCACGAATGGACCCCAAACCTATGTGACCTTGTAGAGGGTCGCTGGGACTATTAGAAAATAGTGAGAGTTAGCAAAATAACCCACCCCAAGACCCTGAAAAGTGAGTGCAAAGTGCACCAAAGTTCCCCTAAGGACAAAATAGTCGTGTTAGAGGGAGAATGCAAGGAAAACACAAATCAGCAGTGCAACAACGATGGATTCCTGTCTGAAGGTACCTGTGGAACAAGGGGATCAAGTCCAAAAGTCACAAGCAGCTCGGAGATGGGCAGATGCCCAAGAAATGCCAGCGGTTGGTGCAAAGAAGCTCTTACTAGGCTGAAGAACTGTGAATACTGCAGGAACGACAAGGGCTAGAGACTTCCCCTTTGGAGGATGGATCCCCCACGCCTTGGAGAGTCGTGCAGAAGTGTTTTCCCGCCGGATGGACGCCAACAAGCCTTGCTACACGCAAATCGTGCGTTTGGCGTTTTTGGACGCTGCTGGGGCCCAGGAGGGACCAGGAGGTCGCAAATTGGACCTGCAGAGAGAGGGGACGTCGAGCAAGACAAGGAGCCCTCACTGAAGCAGGTAGCACCCGGAGAAGTGCCAGAAACCGGCACTACGAGGATGCGTGAAACGGTGCTCGCCGAAGTTGCACAAAGGAGTCCCACGTCGCCGGAGACCAACTTAGAAAGTCGTGCAATGCAGGTTAGAGTGCCGTGGACCCAGGCTTGGCTGTGCACACAGGATTTCCGCCGGAAGTGCACAGGGGCCGGAGAAGCTTGCAAAGTCGCGGTTCCCAGCAATGCAGCCCAGCGAGGTGAGGCAAGGACTTACCTCCACCAAACTTGGGCTGAAGAGTCACTGGACTGTGGGGGTCACTTGGACGGTGTCGCTGGATTCGAGGGACCTCGCTCGTCGTGCTGAGAGGAGACCCAAGGGACCGGAGATGCAGCTTTTTGGTGCCTGCGGTTGCAGGGGGAAGATTCCGTCGACCCACGGGAGATTTCTTCGGAGCTTCTGGTGCAGAGAGGAGGCAGACTACCCCCACAGCATGCACCAGCAGGAAAACAGTCGAGAAGGCGGCAGGATCAGCGTTACAGAGTTGCAGTAGTCGTCTTTGCTACTATGTTGCAGGTTTGCAGGCTTCCAGCGCGGTCAGCGGTCGATTCCTTATCAGAAGGTGAAGAGGGAGATGCAGAGGAACTCGGCTGAGCTCATGCATTCGTTATCTCAAGTTTCCCCAGAGACAGAGACCCTAAATAGCCAGAAAAGAGGGTTTGGCTACCTAGGAGAGAGGAAAGGCTACTAACACCTGAAGGAGCCTATCACAAGGAGTCTCTGACGTCACCTGGTGGCACTGGCCACTCAGAGCAGTCCAGTGTGCCAGCAGCACCTCTGTTTCCAAGATGGCAGAGGTCTGGAGCACACTGGAGGAGCTCTGGACACCTCCCAGGGGAGGTGCAGGTCAGGGGAGTGGTCACTCCCCTTTCCTTTGTCCAGTTTCGCGCCAGAGCAGGGGCTAAGGGGTCCCTGAACCGGTGTAGACTGGCTTATGCAGAATTGGGCACCTCTGTGCCCAACAAAGCATTTCCAGAGGCTGGGGGAGGCTACTCCTCCCCTGCCTTCACACCATTTTCCAAAGGGAGAGGGTGTCACACCCTCTCTCAGAGGAAGTTCTTTGTTCTGCCATCCTGGGCCAGGCCTGGCTGGACCCCAGAAGGGCAGATGCCTGTCTGAGGGGTTGGCAGCAGCAGCAGCTGCAGAGAAACCCCAGGAAGGGCAGTCTGGCAGTACCAGGGTCTGTGCTACAGACCCCTGGGATTATGGAATTGTACCAACAATGCCAGGATGGCATAGAGGGGGCAATTCCATGATCATAGACATGTTACATGGCCATATTCGGAGTTACCATGGTGAAGCTACATATAGGTAGTGACCTATATGTAGTGCACGCGTGTAATGGTGTCCCCGTACTCACAAAGTTCAGTGAATTGGCTCTGAACAATGTGGGGGCACCTTGGCTAGTGCCAGGGTGCCCTCACACTAAGTAACTTTGCACCTAACCTTTACCAGGTAAAGGTTAGACATATAGGTGACTTATAAGTTACTTAAGTGCAGTGTAAAATGGCTGTGAAATAACGTGGACGTTATTTCACTCAGGCTGCAGTGGCAGGCCTGTGTAAGAATTGTCAGAGCTCCCTATGGGTGGCAAAAGAAATGCTGCAGCCCATAGGGATCTCCTGGAACCCCAATACCCTGGGTACCTCAGTACCATATACTAGGGGATTATAAGGGTGTTCCAGTAAGCCAATGTAAATTGGTAAAAATGGTCACTAGCCTGTCAGTGACAATTTGGAAAGAAATGAGAGAGCATAACCACTGAGGTTCTGATTAGCAGAGCCTCAGTGAGACAGTTAGTCACTACACAGGTAACACATACAGGCACACTTATGAGCACTGGGGCCCTGGGTTACCAGGGTCCCAGTGACACATACAACTAAAACAACATATATACAGTGAAAAATGGGGGTAACATGCCAGGCAAGATGGTACTTTCCTACACAACCCCCCCCCAAACGAAGGACAATAAGACTAGCCATTACCTGATGAGTCTTCATTGTCTAAGTGGAAATATCTGGAGAGTCCATCTGCATTGGAGTGGCTACTCCCAGGTCTATGTTCCACTGTATAGTCCATTCCCTGTAGGGATATGGACCACCTCAACAATTTAGGATTTTCACCTTTCATTTGTTTTAGCCAAAGTAGAGGTTTGTGGTCTGTCTGAACAATGAAGTGAGTGCCAAACAGGTATGGCCTCAACTTCTTCAGAGCCCAGACCACAGCAAAGGCCTCCCTCTCAATGGCAGACCAACGCTTTTCTCTAGGGGTCAACCTTCTACTAATAAAAGCAACAGGTTGATCCTGGCCCTCAGAATTAAGTTGTGATAGGACTGCCCCTACTCCTAATTCAGATGCATCAGTCTGGACATAGAATTTTTTAGAGTAACAAGGGCTTTTCAGGACAGGTGCAGAGCACATGGCCTGCTTCAGCTCCTCAAAAGCTTTCTGACAGTTTGCTGTCCATAATACCTTTTTAGGCATTTTCTTGGATGTGAGGTCATTAAGAGGGGCTGCAATGGAGCCATAGTTCTTAATGAACCTCCTGTAATACCCAGTGAGGCCTAGGAAGGCTCTCACCTGAGTCTGAGTGGTAGGGGGAACCCAATCAATAATAGTTTGGATTTTCCCCTGAAGTGGTGCAATCTGTTCCCCACCAACAAGGTGTCCCAGATAAACCACCTTACCCTGCCCTATCTGGCACTTTGAAGCCTTGATAGTGAGGCCTGCCTTTTGCAGGGCCTCCAAAACTTTCCATAGGTGGACCAGGTGATCATCCCAGCTGGAGCTAAAGACAGCTATATCATCCAAATATGCTGCACTGAAAGCTTCCAGCCCTTGCAGGACTGTGTTCACCAACCTCTGAAAAGTGGCAGGTGCATTTTTCAAACCAAAAGGCATTACAGTAAACTGGTAATGTCCTCCAATGGTCGAAAATGCAGTTTTAGGTTTAGCATCTTCTGACATTTTGATCTGCCAATACCCTGCAGTCAAATCAAAAGTGCTTAGATACTTGGCAGATGCCAGTGTATCTATTAGCTCATCTGCCCTGGGTATAGGGTGAGCATCTGTTTTGGTTACCAAGTTGAGACCTCTATAGTCTACACAAAACCTCATTTCCTTCTTTCCATCTTTAGAATTGGGTTTTGGTACCAGTACCACAGGAGAAGCCCATGGACTGTCAGAGTGCTCAACCACTCCTAGTTCCAACATCTTCTGAACTTCTTGCTTTATGCAGTCCCTGACATGGTCAGGCTGCCTATAGATCTTACTTTTGACAGGTAAACTGTCTCCAGTATCTATAGTGTGCTCACACCAAGAAGTGGTGCCTGGCACAATGGAGAAGAGTTCTGAAAATTGTCCTAGGAGATTTATGCAATTATCTTTCTGCTCAGCAGTAAGACAGTCAGCCAAAACTACCCCTTCCACAAGAGCATCTTGTTCTGTGGAAGAGAAGAGATCAGGTAGAGGATCACTGTCTTCTTCCTGTCCCTCATCTGTTGCCATGAGCAGGGTGAGATCAGCCCTGTCATAGTAGGGTTTCAGGCGGTTGACATGGAGCACCCTAAGGGGACTCCTGGCAGTGCCTAAGTCAACCAAGTAGGTGACTTCACCCTTCTTTTCAACAATTGTGTGTGGACCACTCCATTTATCTTGGAGTGCTCTTGGGGCCACCGGCTCCAAGACCCACACTTTCTGCCCTGGTTGGTACTGAACCAAAACAGCCTTCTGATCATGCCATTGCTTCTGGAGCTCTTGGCTGGCCTGAAGGTTTTTACTGGCCTTTTTCATGTACTCAGCCATCCTTGATCTGAGGCCAAGTACATAATCCACAATATCCTGCTTAGGAGCTTTTAAAGGTTGTTCCCAACCCTCCTTTACAAGTGTGAGTGGACCCCTAACAGGGTGTCCAAAAAGAAGTTCAAAGGGGCTGAAGCCCACTCCTTTCTGGGGTACCTCCCTGTAGGCAAAAAGGAGGCATGGTAGAAGGATATCCCATCTCCTGCGGAGTTTTTCAGGGAGTCCCATAATCATGCCTTTGAGAGTTTTATTAAATCTCTCCACCAGTCCATTTGTTTGTGGATGATAGGGTGTTGTGAACTTGTAAGTTACACCACACTCCTTCCACATGGCCTTTAAGTATGCAGACATGAAATTGCTTCCTCTGTCTGATACTACTTCCTTTGGGAAGCCCACCCTGGAAAATATTCCCAGGAGGGCCTTTGCCACTGCAGGAGCTGTAGTGGTCCTTAAAGGAATAGCTTCAGGATATCTTGTGGCATGGTCCACTACCACCAAGATAAACCTATTGCCTGAAGCAGTAGGAGGGTCAAGGGGGCCAACTATGTCAACCCCTACCCTTTCAAAGGGAACCCCAACCACAGGCAGTGGGATAAGGGGTGCCTTTGGAGTGCCACCTGTCTTGCCACTGGCTTGACAGGTTTCACAGGACTTACAAAATTCTTTTGTGTCCTCAGACATCCTAGGCCAATGAAACAGTGGTACCAATCTGTCCCAAGTTTTCATTTGACCCAGGTGCCCAGCTAAGGGAATGTCATGTGCCAGTGTTAGGAGGAACTTTCTGTACTCCTGAGGAATCACTAATCTCCTGGCAGCTCCAGGTTTAGGATCCCTTTGCTCAGTGTACAAGAGGTTGTCCTCCCAGTAAACTCTGTGTGAGTCACTGACATCCCCATTAGCCTGTTTGACAGCTTGCTGTCTGAGACCCTCTAATGTGGGACAGGTTTGCTGTGCCACACTCAGCTCCTCTCTGGCAGGCCCCCCTTCACCCAAAAGCTCAGCAGTGTCTGCTTCCAGCTCCTCTGGTGTAGGTTCTGCACAGGGAGGGAATTCTTCTTCCTCAGAAGTAGAATCCACTGTAGAGGGAGGGATAGTAGGAAGTGGTTTGCTTCTACTAGCCCTAGCTTTAGGGAGCACTTGGTCCATTGTTCCAGGATCCAAGCTTCCCTGTCCTTTTTGCTTTTTGGCCTGAGCCCTTGTCAAAGCAAAAATATGCCCTGGGATGCCCAGCATTGCTGCATGGGCCTCCAACTCCACATCTGACCAAGCTGATGTCTCCAAATCGTTCCCTAATAGACAGTCTACAGGTAAATCTGAAGCTACCACAACTTTCTTTGGACCAGATACCCCCCCCCAGTTGAGATTTACAACAGCCATGGGGTGGCTTTGTGTTATGTTGTGAGCATCGGTTACTTGGTACTGGTGTCCAAGTATGTGTTGTTCAGGGTGCACCAGTTTCTCAATCACCATTGTGACACTGGCACCTGTGTCCCTGTAGGCCTGGACCTCAACACCATTTATTAGGGTTAGTTGCTTGTACTTCTCCAAGTTATGGGGGCAAGCAACCAAAGTGGCTAAGTCAATAGCCCCTTCAGAGACTAAAGTAGCCTCTGTGGTCTCCCTAATCAGACCAACCCCAACTAAATTACCAAAAGTGAGCCCAGCTACTCCCTTGGATTGGCTATTAGTAGGTTTGCTCCCACCACCACTGCTATTAGTAGGGACACTAGGTGTAGCAGTAGGGGTTGTAGTGGTAGGAGCTGTGGTGCCTTTCTTTGGACAACTGGGATCTGTTGTCCAATGGCCTTTTATCTTACATAAATAGCACCATGGTTTCTTTTCCTTGTTCTGATTAAAGGAGGATTTGGGCCCACCCCCCCCACCAGAGTGTTTTTGTGGGCCTGATGAAGACTCATTTTTAGATTTGTCCCCACCCTTGTCAGAAGACTTACCATCCTTCTTTTTGTTGCCATCTTTGTCACCCCCTGTATGAACTTTTCTGTTCACTCTTGTTCTGACCCATTTGTCTGCCTTCTTTCCCAATTCTTGGGGAGAGGTCAGATCAGAGTCCACCAAGTACTGGTGCAACAAATCAGACACACAATTATTAAGAATATGCTCTCTCAGGATTAAGTTATACAGGCTGTCATAATCAGTAACTTTACTGCCATGTAACCACCCCTCCAAGGCCTTCACTGCCTGGTCAATGAAATCAACCCAGTCTTGTGAAGACTCCTTTTTGGTATCTCTGAACTTGATCCTGTACTGTTCAGTGGTTAAGCCATAACCATCCAGGAGTGCATTCTTAAGAACTTGGAAATTGTTAGCATCATTTTCTTTTACAGTAAGGAGCCTATCCCTACCTTTTCCAGTAAATGATAGCCATAGGATAGCAGCCCACTGCCTTTGAGGGACATCCTGTACAGCACAGGCCCTCTCAAGTGCAGCAAACCACTTGTTAATGTCATCCCCCTCCTTGTAAGGGGGAACTATCTTATGCAGATTCCTGGAATCATGCTCTTTTGCAGGATGACTATGGGGAATACTGCTGCTGCCACCATGGGTATCTAAACCCATTTTCTGTCTTTCCCTCTCTATTTCTAAAGACTGTCTATCCAAATCCAGCTGTTGCTTCTTGAGCTTCAGTCTGGTTTGCTCCACTCTCAATCTATTGAGCTCCCTTTCCAACAATCTGTCATCAGGGTGGGTGGGAGGGACATTTCTAGATACAGAGGTATGATGGGAATGAACAGAAGGAGACCTGTCCCTTACAGAGGGCACCCTAACAGCTTGGCTACCAGTATAATGTGAGAGCACATCATCAGTATGATGTGATTCAACCTCTGTACCAACTATGCTAGACTGTCTAGTAATGGGCAGGCTGAGAAGTTTCTTTCCTGAACCTTTTCCTGGGGGAGTCCCTGGATCAGATTGAGAACCATTAGCTACTTTTTCTACAGATTGGGCTCTTATGGCCTTATCCTGTACTCTAAGCATATTAATTAACAGTTCTAAAGAAGGATTCTTCCCTACACTGAAACCTCTCTCTATGCAGAGACTCCTTGCTCCTTTCCAGCTAAGGTGATCATATGCAAGTTTGGACAGTTCAACTTTTTGGCCTGTGCCAGACATTTTTAGAGAGAGTTAAAGTGATAGACAAAGAGAAAAAAGTTTTCAGAACTTTTTGGAAAGACAGAAAAAACTTTTTAAACTTTTAAGAACTTTTTGAAAGTTTAGAAGTACTTTTCAGCACTTAGAAAAGAGTGAAAAGAGGAAATGCAAAACTTTTTGGCTATGTGTATATACACTGACCTTGTTTTGTATATTTTTCTCTTATGAAAAGTACAATGACAAGAGTGGTAAGTAGTCTCAAAGCACTTATCCCACCACTGCACAACCAATGTAGGAGGCTGGACTGGCTTGTAGTGAGTACCAAGGGGTACTTGCACCTTGCACCAGGCCCAGTTATCCCTTATTAGTGTATAGGGTGTCTAGCAGCTTAGGCTGATAGATAATGGTAGCTTAGCAAAGCAGCTCAGGCTGAACTAGGAGACGTGTGAAGCTACTACAGTACCACTTAGTGTCATATGCACAATATCATAAGAAAACACAATACACAGTTATACTAAAAATAAAGGTACTTTATTTTTATGACAATATGCCAAAGTATCTTAGAGTGTACCCTCAGTGAGAGGATAGGAAATATACACAAGATATATATACACAATAGCAAAAATATGCAGTATAGTCTTAGAAAACAGTGCAAACAATGTATAGTTACAATAGGATGCAATGGGGAAACATAGGGATAGGGGCAACACAAACCATATACTCCAGAAGTGGAATGCGAACCACGAATGGACCCCAAACCTATGTGACCTTGTAGAGGGTCGCTGGGACTATTAGAAAATAGTGAGAGTTAGCAAAATAACCCACCCCAAGACCCTGAAAAGTGAGTGCAAAGTGCACCAAAGTTCCCCTAAGGACAAAATAGTCGTGTTAGAGGGAGAATGCAAGGAAAACACAAATCAGCAGTGCAACAACGATGGATTCCTGTCTGAAGGTACCTGTGGAACAAGGGGATCAAGTCCAAAAGTCACAAGCAGCTCGGAGATGGGCAGATGCCCAAGAAATGCCAGCGGTTGGTGCAAAGAAGCTCTTACTAGGCTGAAGAACTGTGAATACTGCAGGAACGACAAGGGCTAGAGACTTCCCCTTTGGAGGATGGATCCCCCACGCCTTGGAGAGTCGTGCAGAAGTGTTTTCCCGCCGGATGAACGCCAACAAGCCTTGCTACACGCAAATCGTTCGTTTGGCGTTTTTGGACGCTGCTGGGGCCCAGGAGGGACCAGGAGGTCGCAAATTGGACCTGCAGAGAGAGGGGACGTCGAGCAAGACAAGGAGCCCTCACTGAAGCAGGTAGCACCCGGAGAAGTGCCAGAAACCGGCACTACGAGGATGCGTGAAACGGTGCTCGCCGAAGTTGCACAAAGGAGTCCCACGTCGCCGGAGA
Source organism: Pleurodeles waltl (assembly GCF_031143425.1). NCBI lineage: Eukaryota > Metazoa > Chordata > Amphibia > Caudata > Salamandridae > Pleurodeles > Pleurodeles waltl. Next base: position 625,658,748 of record NC_090446.1, read on the forward strand.
CCAACTTAGAAAGTCGTGCAATGCAGGTTAGAGTGCCGTGGACCCAGGCTTGGCTGTGCACACAGGATTTCCGCCGGAAGTGCACAGGGGCCGGAGAAGCTTGCAAAGTCGCGGTTCCCAGCAATGCAGCCCAGCGAGGTGAGGCAAGGACTTACCTCCACCAAACTTGGGCTGAAGAGTCACTGGACTGTGCGGGTCACTTGGACGGTGTCGCTGGATTCGAGGGACCTCGCTCGTCGTGCTGAGAGGAGACCCAAGGGACCGGAGATGCAGCTTTTTGGTGCCTGCGGTTGCAGGGGGAAGATTCCGTCGACCCACGGGAGATTTCTTCGGAGCTTCTGGTGCAGAGAGGAGGCAGACTACCCCCACAGCATGCACCAGCAGGAAAACAGTCGAGAAGGCGGCAGGATCAGCGTTACAGAGTTGCAGTAGTCGTCTTTGCTACTATGTTGCAGGTTTGCAGGCTTCCAGCGCGGTCAGCGGTCGATTCCTTATCAGAAGGTGAAGAGGGAGATGCAGAGGAACTCGGCTGAGCTCATGCATTCGTTATCTCAAGTTTCCCCAGAGACAGAGACCCTAAATAGCCAGAAAAGAGGGTTTGGCTACCTAGGAGAGAGGAAAGGCTACTAACACCTGAAGGAGCCTATCACAAGGAGTCTCTGACGTCACCTGGTGGCACTGGCCACTCAGAGCAGTCCAGTGTGCCAGCAGCACCTCTGTTTCCAAGATGGCAGAGGTCTGGAGCACACTGGAGGAGCTCTGGACACCTCCCAGGGGAGGTGCAGGTCAGGGGAGTGGTCACTCCCCTTTCCTTTGTCCAGTTTCGCGCCAGAGCAGGGGCTAAGGGGTCCCTGAACCGGTGTAGACTGGCTTATGCAGAATTGGGCACCTCTGTGCCCAACAAAGCATTTCCAGAGGCTGGGGGAGGCTACTCCTCCCCTGCCTTCACACCATTTTCCAAAGGGAGAGGGTGTCACACCCTCTCTCAGAGGAAGTTCTTTGTTCTGCCATCCTGGGCCAGGCCTGGCTGGACCCCAGAAGGGCAGATGCCTGTCTGAGGGGTTGGCAGCAGCAGCAGCTGCAGAGAAACCCCAGGAAGGGCAGTCTGGCAGTACCAGGGTCTGTGCTACAGACCCCTGGGATTATGGAATTGTACCAACAATGCCAGGATGGCATAGAGGGGGCAATTCCATGATCATAGACATGTTACATGGCCATATTCGGAGTTACCATGGTGAAGCTACATATAGGTAGTGACCTATATGTAGTGCACGCCTGTAATGGTGTCCCCGTACTCACAAAGTTCAGTGAATTGGCTCTGAACAATGTGGGGGCACCTTGGCTAGTGCCAGGGTGCCCTCACACTAAGTAACTTTGCACCTAACCTTTACCAGGTAAAGGTTAGACATATAGGTGACTTATAAGTTACTTAAGTGCAGTGTAAAATGGCTGTGAAATAACGTGGACGTTATTTCACTCAGGCTGCAGTGGCAGGCCTGTGTAAGAATTGTCAGAGCTCCCTATGGGTGGCAAAAGAAATGCTGCAGCCCATAGGGATCTCCTGGAACCCCAATACCCTGGGTACCTCAGTACCATATACTAGGGGATTATAAGGGTGTTCCAGTAAGCCAATGTAAATTGGTAAAAATGGTCACTAGCCTGTCAGTGACAATTTGGAAAGAAATGAGAGAGCATAACCACTGAGGTTCTGATTAGCAGAGCCTCAGTGAGACAGTTAGTCACTACACAGGTAACACATACAGGCACACTTATGAGCACTGGGGCCCTGGGTTACCAGGGTCCCAGTGACACATACAACTAAAACAACATATATACAGTGAAAAATGGGGGTAACATGCCAGGCAAGATGGTACTTTCCTACACAACCCCCCCCCAAACGAAGGACAATAAGACTAGCCATTACCTGATGAGTCTTCATTGTCTAAGTGGAAATATCTGGAGAGTCCATCTGCATTGGAGTGGCTACTCCCAGGTCTATGTTCCACTGTATAGTCCATTCCCTGTAGGGATATGGACCACCTCAACAATTTAGGATTTTCACCTTTCATTTGTTTTAGCCAAAGTAGAGGTTTGTGGTCTGTCTGAACAATGAAGTGAGTGCCAAACAGGTATGGCCTCAACTTCTTCAGAGCCCAGACCACAGCAAAGGCCTCCCTCTCAATGGCAGACCAACGCTTTTCTCTAGGGGTCAACCTTCTACTAATAAAAGCAACAGGTTGATCCTGGCCCTCAGAATTAAGTTGTGATAGGACTGCCCCTACTCCTAATTCAGATGCATCAGTCTGGACATAGAATTTTTTAGAGTAACAAGGGCTTTTCAGGACAGGTGCAGAGCACATGGCCTGCTTCAGCTCCTCAAAAGCTTTCTGACAGTTTGCTGTCCATAATACCTTTTTAGGCATTTTCTTGGATGTGAGGTCATTAAGAGGGGCTGCAATGGAGCCATAGTTCTTAATGAACCTCCTGTAATACCCAGTGAGGCCTAGGAAGGCTCTCACCTGAGTCTGAGTGGTAGGGGGAACCCAATCAATAATAGTTTGGATTTTCCCCTGAAGTGGTGCAATCTGTTCCCCACCAACAAGGTGTCCCAGATAAACCACCTTACCCTGCCCTATCTGGCACTTTGAAGCCTTGATAGTGAGGCCTGCCTTTTGCAGGGCCTCCAAAACTTTCCATAGGTGGACCAGGTGATCATCCCAGCTGGAGCTAAAGACAGCTATATCATCCAAATATGCTGCACTGAAAGCTTCCAGCCCTTGCAGGACTGTGTTCACCAACCTCTGAAAAGTGGCAGGTGCATTTTTCAAACCAAAAGGCATTACAGTAAACTGGTAATGTCCTCCAATGGTCGAAAATGCAGTTTTAGGTTTAGCATCTTCTGACATTTTGATCTGCCAATACCCTGCAGTCAAATCAAAAGTGCTTAGATACTTGGCAGATGCCAGTGTATCTATTAGCTCATCTGCCCTGGGTATAGGGTGAGCATCTGTTTTGGTTACCAAGTTGAGACCTCTATAGTCTACACAAAACCTCATTTCCTTCTTTCCATCTTTAGAATTGGGTTTTGGTACCAGTACCACAGGAGAAGCCCATGGACTGTCAGAGTGCTCAAACACTCCTAGTTCCAACATCTTCTGAACTTCTTGCTTTATGCAGTCCCTGACATGGTCAGGCTGCCTATAGATCTTACTTTTGACAGGTAAACTGTCTCCAGTATCTATAGTGTGCTCACACCAAGAAGTGGTGCCTGGCACAATGGAGAAGAGTTCTGAAAATTGTCCTAGGAGATTTATGCAATTATCTTTCTGCTCAGCAGTAAGACAGTCAGCCAAAACTACCCCTTCCACAAGAGCATCTTGTTCTGTGGAAGAGAAGAGATCAGGTAGAGGATCACTGTCTTCTTCCTGTCCCTCATCTGTTGCCATGAGCAGGGTGAGATCAGCCCTGTCATAGTAGGGTTTCAGGCGGTTGACATGGAGCACCCTAAGGGGACTCCTGGCAGTGCCTAAGTCAACCAAGTAGGTGACTTCACCCTTCTTTTCAACAATTGTGTGTGGACCACTCCATTTATCTTGGAGTGCTCTTGGGGCCACCGGCTCCAAGACCCACACTTTCTGCCCTGGTTGGTACTGAACCAAAACAGCCTTCTGATCATGCCATTGCTTCTGGAGCTCTTGGCTGGCCTGAAGGTTTTTACTGGCCTTTTTCATGTACTCAGCCATCCTTGATCTGAGGCCAAGTACATAATCCACAATATCCTGCTTAGGAGCTTTTAAAGGTTGTTCCCAACCCTCCTTTACAAGTGTGAGTGGACCCCTAACAGGGTGTCCAAAAAGAAGTTCAAAGGGGCTGAAGCCCACTCCTTTCTGGGGTACCTCCCTGTAGGCAAAAAGGAGGCATGGTAGAAGGATATCCCATCTCCTGCGGAGTTTTTCAGGGAGTCCCATAATCATGCCTTTGAGAGTTTTATTAAATCTCTCCACCAGTCCATTTGTTTGTGGATGATAGGGTGTTGTGAACTTGTAAGTTACACCACACTCCTTCCACATGGCCTTTAAGTATGCAGACATGAAATTGCTTCCTCTGTCTGATACTACTTCCTTTGGGAAGCCCACCCTGGAAAATATTCCCAGGAGGGCCTTTGCCACTGCAGGAGCTGTAGTGGTCCTTAAAGGAATAGCTTCAGGATATCTTGTGGCATGGTCCACTACCACCAAGATAAACCTATTGCCTGAAGCAGTAGGAGGGTCAAGGGGGCCAACTATGTCAACCCCTACCCTTTCAAAGGGAACCCCAACCACAGGCAGTGGGATAAGGGGTGCCTTTGGAGTGCCACCTGTCTTGCCACTGGCTTGACAGGTTTCACAGGACTTACAAAATTCTTTTGTGTCCTCAGACATCCTAGGCCAATGAAACAGTGGTACCAATCTGTCCCAAGTTTTCATTTGACCCAGGTGCCCAGCTAAGGGAATGTCATGTGCCAGTGTTAGGAGGAACTTTCTGTACTCCTGAGGAATCACTAATCTCCTGGCAGCTCCAGGTTTAGGATCCCTTTGCTCAGTGTACAAGAGGTTGTCCTCCCAGTAAACTCTGTGTGAGTCACTGACATCCCCATTAGCCTGTTTGACAGCTTGCTGTCTGAGACCCTCTAATGTGGGACAGGTTTGCTGTGCCACACTCAGCTCCTCTCTGGCAGGCCCCCCTTCACCCAAAAGCTCAGCAGTGTCTGCTTCCAGCTCCTCTGGTGTAGGTTCTGCACAGGGAGGGAATTCTTCTTCCTCAGAAGTAGAATCCACTGTAGAGGGAGGGATAGTAGGAAGTGGTTTGCTTCTACTAGCCCTAGCTTTAGGGAGCACTTGGTCCATTGTTCCAGGATCCAAGCTTCCCTGTCCTTTTTGCTTTTTGGCCTGAGCCCTTGTCAAAGCAAAAATATGCCCTGGGATGCCCAGCATTGCTGCATGGGCCTCCAACTCCACATCTGACCAAGCTGATGTCTCCAAATCGTTCCCTAATAGACAGTCTACAGGTAAATCTGAAGCTACCACAACTTTCTTTGGACCAGATACCCCCCCCCAGTTGAGATTTACAACAGCCATGGGGTGGCTTTGTGTTATGTTGTGAGCATCGGTTACTTGGTACTGGTGTCCAAGTATGTGTTGTTCAGGGTGCACCAGTTTCTCAATCACCATTGTGACACTGGCACCTGTGTCCCTGTAGGCCTGGACCTCAACACCATTTATTAGGGTTAGTTGCTTGTACTTCTCCAAGTTATGGGGGCAAGCAACCAAAGTGGCTAAGTCAATAGCCCCTTCAGAGACTAAAGTAGCCTCTGTGGTCTCCCTAATCAGACCAACCCCAACTAAATTACCAAAAGTGAGCCCAGCTACTCCCTTGGATTGGCTATTAGTAGGTTTGCTCCCACCACCACTGCTATTAGTAGGGACACTAGGTGTAGCAGTAGGGGTTGTAGTGGTAGGAGCTGTGGTGCCTTTCTTTGGACAACTGGGATCTGTTGTCCAATGGCCTTTTATCTTACATAAATAGCACCATGGTTTCTTTTCATTGTTCTGATTAAAGGAGGATTTGGGCCCACCCCCCCCACCAGAGTGTTTTTGTGGGCCTGATGAAGACTCATTTTTAGATTTGTCCCCACCCTTGTCAGAAGACTTACCATCCTTCTTTTTGTTGCCATCTTTGTCACCCCCTGTATGAACTTTTCTGTTCACTCTTGTTCTGACCCATTTGTCTGCCTTCTTTCCCAATTCTTGGGGAGAGGTCAGATCAGAGTCCACCAAGTACTGGTGCAACAAATCAGACACACAATTATTAAGAATATGCTCTCTCAGGATTAAGTTATACAGGCTGTCATAATCAGTAACTTTACTGCCATGTAACCACCCCTCCAAGGCCTTCACTGCCTGGTCAATGAAATCAACCCAGTCTTGTGAAGACTCCTTTTTGGTATCTCTGAACTTGATCCTGTACTGTTCAGTGGTTAAGCCATAACCATCCAGGAGTGCATTCTTAAGAACTTGGAAATTGTTAGCATCATTTTCTTTTACAGTAAGGAGCCTATCCCTACCTTTTCCAGTAAATGATAGCCATAGGATAGCAGCCCACTGCCTTTGAGGGACATCCTGTACAGCACAGGCCCTCTCAAGTGCAGCAAACCACTTGTTAATGTCATCCCCCTCCTTGTAAGGGGGAACTATCTTATGCAGATTCCTGGAATCATGCTCTTTTGCAGGATGACTATGGGGAATACTGCTGCTGCCACCATGGGTATCTAAACCCATTTTCTGTCTTTCCCTCTCTATTTCTAAAGACTGTCTATCCAAATCCAGCTGTTGCTTCTTGAGCTTCAGTCTGGTTTGCTCCACTCTCAATCTATTGAGCTCCCTTTCCAACAATCTGTCATCAGGGTGGGTGGGAGGGACATTTCTAGATACAGAGGTATGATGGGAATGAACAGAAGGAGACCTGTCCCTTACAGAGGGCACCCTAACAGCTTGGCTACCAGTATAATGTGAGAGCACATCATCAGTATGATGTGATTCAACCTCTGTACCAACTATGCTAGACTGTCTAGTAATGGGCAGGCTGAGAAGTTTCTTTCCTGAACCTTTTCCTGGGGGAGTCCCTGGATCAGATTGAGAACCATTAGCTACTTTTTCTACAGATTGGGCACTTATGGCCTTATCCTGTACTCTAAGCATATTAATTAACAGTTCTAAAGAAGGATTCTTCCCTACACTCAAACCTCTCTCTATGCAGAGACTCCTTGCTCCTTTCCAGCTAAGGTGATCATATGCAAGTTTGGACAGTTCAACTTTTTGGCCTGTGCCAGACATTTTTAGAGAGAGTTAAAGTGATAGACAAAAAGAAAAAAGTTTTCAGAACTTTTTGGAAAGACAGAAAAAACTTTTTAAACTTTTAAGAACTTTTTGAAAGTTTAGAAGTACTTTTCAGCACTTAGAAAAGAGTGAAAAGAGGAAATGCAAAACTTTTTGGCTATGTGTATATACACTGACCTTGTTTTGTATATTTTTCTCTTATGAAAAGTACAATGACAAGAGTGGTAAGTAGTCTCAAAGCACTTATCCCACCACTGCACAACCAATGTAGGAGGCTGGACTGGCTTGTAGTGAGTACCAAGGGGTACTTGCACCTTGCACCAGGCCCAGTTATCCCTTATTAGTGTATAGGGTGTCTAGCAGCTTAGGCTGATAGATAATGGTAGCTTAGCAAAGCAGCTCAGGCTGAACTAGGAGACGTGTGAAGCTACTACAGTACCACTTAGTGTCATATGCACAATATCATAAGAAAACACAATACACAGTTATACTAAAAATAAAGGTACTTTATTTTTATGACAATATGCCAAAGTATCTTAGAGTGTACCCTCAGTGAGAGGATAGGAAATATACACAAGATATATATACACAATAGCAAAAATATGCAGTATAGTCTTAGAAAACAGTGCAAACAATGTATAGTTACAATAGGATGCAATGGGGAAACATAGGGATAGGGGCAACACAAACCATATACTCCAGAAGTGGAATGCGAACCACGAATGGACCCCAAACCTATGTGACCTTGTAGAGGGTCGCTGGGACTATTAGAAAATAGTGAGAGTTAGCAAAATAACCCACCCCAAGACCCTGAAAAGTGAGTGCAAAGTGCACCAAAGTTCCCCTAAGGACAAAATAGTCGTGTTAGAGGGAGAATGCAAGGAAAACACAAATCAGCAGTGCAACAACGATGGATTCCTGTCTGAAGGTACCTGTGGAACAAGGGGATCAAGTCCAAAAGTCACAAGCAGCTCGGAGATGGGCAGATGCCCAAGAAATGCCAGCGGTTGGTGCAAAGAAGCTCTTACTAGGCTGAAGAACTGTGAATACTGCAGGAACGACAAGGGCTAGAGACTTCCCCTTTGGAGGATGGATCCCCCACGCCTTGGAGAGTCGTGCAGAAGTGTTTTCCCGCCGGATGGACGCCAACAAGCCTTGCTACACGCAAATCGTGCGTTTGGCGTTTTTGGACGCTGCTGGGGCCCAGGAGGGACCAGGAGGTCGCAAATTGGACCTGCAGAGAGAGGGGACGTCGAGCAAGACAAGGAGCCCTCACTGAAGCAGATAGCATCCGGAGAAGTGCCAGAAACCGGTACTACGAGGATGCGTGAAACGGTGCTCGCCGAAGTTGCACAAAGGAGTCCCACGTCGCCGGAGACCAACTTAGAAAGTCGTGCAATGCAGGTTAGAGTGCCGTGGACCCAGGCTTGGCTGTGCACACAGGATTTCCGCCGGAAGTGCACAGGGGCCGGAGAAGCTTGCAAAGTCGCGGTTCCCAGCAATGCAGCCCAGCGAGGTGAGGCAAGGACTTACCTCCACCAAACTTGGGCTGAAGAGTCACTGGACTGTGGGGGTCACTTGGACGGTGTCGCTGGATTCGAGGGTCCTCGCTCGTCGTGCTGAGAGGAGACCCAAGGGACCGGAGATGCAGCTTTTTGGTGCCTGCGGTTGCAGGGGGAAGATTCCGTCGACCCACGGGAGATTTCTTCGGAGCTTCTGGTGCAGAGAGGAGGCAGACTACCCCCACAGCATGCACCAGCAGGAAAACAGTCGAGAAGGCGGCAGGATCAGCGTTACAGAGTTGCAGTAGTCGTCTTTGCTACTATGTTGCAGGTTTGCAGGCTTCCAGCGCGGTCAGCGGTCGATTCCTTATCAGAAGGTGAAGAGGGAGATGCAGAGGAACTCGGCTGAGCTCATGCATTCGTTATCTCAAGTTTCCCCAGAGACAGAGACCCTAAATAGCCAGAAAAGAGGGTTTGGCTACCTAGGAGAGAGGAAAGGCTACTAACACCTGAAGGAGCCTATCACAAGGAGTCTCTGACGTCACCTGGTGGCACTGGCCACTCAGAGCAGTCCAGTGTGCCAGCAGCACCTCTGTTTCCAAGATGGCAGAGGTCTGGAGCACACTGGAGGAGCTCTGGACACCTCCCAGGGGAGGTGCAGGTCAGGGGAGTGGTCACTCCCCTTTCCTTTGTCCAGTTTCGCGCCAGAGCAGGGGCTAAGGGGTCCCTGAACCGGTGTAGACTGGCTTATGCAGAATTGGGCACCTCTGTGCCCAACAAAGCATTTCCAGAGGCTGGGGGAGGCTACTCCTCCCCTGCCTTCACACCATTTTCCAAAGGGAGAGGGTGTCACACCCTCTCTCAGAGGAAGTTCTTTGTTCTGCCATCCTGGGCCAGGCCTGGCTGGACCCCAGGAGGGCAGATGCCTGTCTGAGGGGTTGGCAGCAGCAGCAGCTGCAGAGAAACCCCAGGAAGGGCAGTCTGGCAGTACCAGGGTCTGTGCTACAGACCCCTGGGATTATGGAATTGTACCAACAATGCCAGGATGGCATAGAGGGGGCAATTCCATGATCATAGACATGTTACATGGCCATATTCGGAGTTACCATGGTGAAGCTACATATAGGTAGTGACCTATATGTAGTGCACGCGTGTAATGGTGTCCCCGTACTCACAAAGTTCAGTGAATTGGCTCTGAACAATGTGGGGGCACCTTGGCTAGTGCCAGGGTGCCCTCACACTAAGTAACTTTGCACCTAACCTTTACCAGGTAAAGGTTAGACATATAGGTGACTTATAAGTTACTTAAGTGCAGTGTAAAATGGCTGTGAAATAACGTGGACGTTATTTCACTCAGGCTGCAGTGGCAGGCCTGTGTAAGAATTGTCAGAGCTCCCTATGGGTGGCAAAAGAAATGCTGCAGCCCATAGGGATCTCCTGGAACCCCAATACCCTGGGTACCTCAGTACCATATACTAGGGGATTATAAGGGTGTTCCAGTAAGCCAATGTAAATTGGTAAAAATGGTCACTAGCCTGTCAGTGACAATTTGGAAAGAAATGAGAGAGCATAACCACTGAGGTTCTGATTAGCAGAGCCTCAGTGAGACAGTTAGTCACTACACAGGTAACACATACAGGCACACTTATGAGCACTGGGGCCCTGGGTTACCAGGGTCCCAGTGACACATACAACTAAAACAACATATATACAGTGAAAAATGGGGGTAACATGCCAGGCAAGATGGTACTTTCCTACAATTACCAAATATGTAAATGCAAAATATTGATATCACTATACTAATAATCATATACGTATAGATACAGATAAGTAAATTTTCCTTCAATGTTCACACCCACTAGGGTTCAGCACCGCTGTGCTTTCCACTCTAGCAGTTAGGCTGCACTGGTTGGTCCATGAACAAGTTTTTCAAATACAGGACAATAGATGTTGGCTTGATCCTAGGTCCCTTATCTTCTCCTTTTCAAGTTTTAACTCCTGGTGAGTCTCAACTCCCAGTGAGTAAGTCGCGATACTTCAAAGTTCGTCTTCAGTATAGTTTGTCAGTTTCGTTCAGTGTCTCAGCAAAATGAGGGCGGAGGCCAGCAATTTCAACCAGATCAGTGAAGTGCTTGGGTATTAAACAGAAAAAGGCACCTTTGTTTTTTTTTGTTTTTTTTTTCTCTTTACCGCTGGGACTACAAACCGCACCAACCCTAATGACTGGCCGCTTCCGTAGAACTGGTACTTGGTTTCTCTCGCCAGTTACAGAACTGTTAACTCCATTTACCCAATGCTCTTAGCACAGATAATAGCGTTGCACAAGCTGCATCCCACTATGCTTGTGTTCTCTTTGAGACAGTTGTTCCGACCAATGTTCTGGTGTTGTTGCACAGGCTAGTCACCCGTGTTCATGTTCATGCTGAAATTTTAGTCATCACAGACATTTACAACCTCGTCGCCCAAAGTGTGCGTAACAACAGTGAGGATAGCTCGTTTTAATGCTGGTACATCAATGGCATCGGAAATGCCGGTGGCGGTGAAAGCGGGGAACTGTATTTCATAAAGGCAAGCGTGCCGTATTCTGCTGAGCAAAGGATTCCTTGGCCAGTCAAAAGAGACCTCAGTTTGCAATTCCAAGCTAGGAGCTATCAGGGTGATGTAAATGTAGCTTTTCGTAGGGGTCACCACCTTACGCACCTTCAAAATTCTGTTCATTTGGATGGGTGAGGACGCAGGTTGTATCGATGAGTTTGTTGATCTTCAAACAGCAACTCTTCGTCACTGGGCTGCTGTGTCACCTTAGGAGCAGAAGTAGCACTTGAAACCTGTGGAGGTGTTTCCTGTCTCCCTACTTCTCTGTAATCAGGAGACAATGGTAATTCTGCTGTTAGAGTACTTTGTAGTGGAATTGGTGCACGCTTACAATGGCTAGCATGTATCCAGTTTTTCCTTCCTTCCACTTTCACCGCTGTCTGTGTTGCAAGCAGTACCTGGGCTGGCCCCCGCCACCTGGGCTGAAGACTGTTGGTTCTTTGAAAATTCTTTGTCATAAGCCAATCCCCTGGCTTAAAAGGCTGACCAGGGCCTTCAAGAGGAGTCGGTAGACTGGCCTTAAACTGTTGGTGGATCAAACGCAAATCTTTAGTCAATTGTTTACAGTAATCTACAAACAAAGGATATTGCACTTCAGAAAGCTTCTTTGGTCGTGGTACCCCCCAGATATTAGCTGGCCTCCCCATGACAACTTCATAGGGGGATAATCGTGACTTGCTACTGGCAGTCATCCTGATGGACATTAATGCTAGGGGCAAAGCATCTGGCCATCTTAAGTTGGTCTCAGCACAAATCTTAGCAATTTTGCTTTTCAAGGTGTAATTATACCTTTCTACAAGGCCCGCTGATTGTGGGTGATTTGCAGCATGAAATCGATGTTTGATGTTAAGGGCGTTACAGACCTTCTCCATTACCTCATTAGCAAAATGACTGCCATTGTCACTCCAGACTAATCGTGGCATTGCGTATCTAGGAAAATATTCTTTTAGTAATATTTTGGCGGTAGAGAGGGCACCATTGTCTTTTAATGGGTAGGCCTCTATCCATTTTGAAAACATGCATACTACCACTAGCACGTATTTCAGTTTGTTACATGGTTCCATGTGGATAAAATCCATCTGTATAGCTTCAAAGGGGAGATCAGGAGGGGCAAAATGGCCAGGGGGCATAGGGGTCCCTTTTCCTGCATTGTGTACTGCACACACCATACAACTTTTAACCAGGTTATTAGCAGCTTTGGATATCAGAGGATTACTCCAAACGTGGTCCAAAGTTGTCTTGATGCCTTGGGCACTGATGTGTGCAGGACTGTGGGCCATAGTAACCATAGCGTGTACATAACAATTAGGTAACATCCATCTTCTTCTGTCTGTGTCATCTGTGTAACAACCCTCACTGTCTAGTCTACCGTTCTTCTCCCACTGCTCCCTTTCCTCTGCTGTTGCTTCTCCTTGAATATCTCTCACACACTGCATGGTATTTTCTAATACTTCGTTCTGGGGCTCTCCCTTGATGCTACTCTCAACGTATGCATTGTCAAATGGTGCTCGTGCTGTTGCTTTCGCTGTAGCATCTGCAAAAGCATTTCCTCGTCCTATATCATCAGTAATTTTTTTGTGGGCACTACACTTAATGATTGCGACTTGACGGGGCAGGCTGAGAGCATTCAAAAGTGTCCCAATCAAGTTGCCATGCTGAATGGTAGTGCCATGTGACGTGATAAAGCCTCTATTCGCCCAGAGTCGCCCAAAATTATGAGCTACTCCAAACGCATATTGGCTATCAGTGTAGATATTAACACTAAGATGTTCACTTATTTCACAAGCTCTGGTGAGGGCAATTAATTCTGCAGCCTGTGCCGAATTTTGCGTGATTCTATGAGATTCAACCACTGTTTTTACTGTGGTGACGGCATAGGCTGCAGTGGTCGTACCATCTGGTAACTTGAAGCAAGACCCATCTACAAACAGCTCTCCCTGTGGGTCAGATAGGGGAGTGTCTGTTAAGTCTACCCGTCCCTTGGTTTCTTCCTCAGTGGCAAAAATGCTATTATGATCAAATTCCACATTGTCCTGAGGGAGGGGTAGTAACGTAGCTGGGTTCAAGACATTGCACCGCTTCAAAGTAATATTTGGACTGAACAATGTTAATTCGTAACCCGTTAGACGAGCACTGGTGAGGTGCTGCATCTGTGTCTTGTTTAACAAAATATCAACTGCATGAGGAACCATCACAGTGAGCGGATTGCCACCAACAAACCCTTCACTTTGTTTCACCGCAGCTGCTGCAGAAGCCACTCCTCTAAGACAAGTAGGCAAAGCTTGCGCCACAGTGTCCAAGGTGGAAGAGAAGTATGCACAAGGGCGTTGTCTCCCACCTTGATCCTGTGTCAAAACAGACAATGTACAGCCATGCTTTTCATGCACAAATAAAACAAATGGTTTGCTGTAATCCGGATTACCCAATACAGGAGCAGAGCACATCGCCTTTTTTAAATCTTGAAAAGCCTCCTCACATTTGTCAGTCCAAGGTACAGGAGAGGGCACATCTGAAAGTGTCAGAGCAGTCAATGGTTTTGCTATAAGTGAAAAATTTGGAATCCACTGTCTGCAAAAGGATGTAAATCCCAAAAATGCTCGGACTTCAGAAGGGGTGCGTGGTGCAGTCATTGTATGAACCAGTTTAATTCTGTCTGGATGTAATCTCCTTCCCTCCTTAGAGAGGAGGTGTCCTAGATAGGTGACCTCCTCTCTACAATACTGCAATTTTGGGAGGGACACCTTATGACCCAGAGGTGCTAAATGATGTAATAATGCAATAGTATCAGTCTTACATTGTGTCATGGAATCTGAGGCAATTAAAATATCATCAATGTACTGCAACAATGCAGAGCCTGAAGGTGGATTGAATTGGTCTAGTTGACGTTTAAGACATTGACTATATATACTCGGGGACTCAACAAATCCCTGAGGAACTCTTGTCATCGCGAATGATCTACCAAAAATCGCGAAGCTAAACAAATATTGAGATTCTTCGGCAATTGGAATGCTAAAGAAAGCATTCTTCAAATCGATTACGGTGAAAAAACACGCAGAGGGTGGAATCATGGTGAAAAGACTATTCATGTCTGGGACCACGGGAAACTGGGGAATTACTATTTTATTTATTTCTCGGAGATCAATAACTAATCGATATACTGTGTTATCAGTAACTGATTGCTCACCATCTAATCTATTAGCATCATTTTGTTTCTTTACAACAGGAAGGATTGGACTGTTACATGGGCTGCTCACTATTTCCTTTATGACACCTGCATGCACAAGATCAGATATGACTGCCTTGAGCCCTTTTTCGCTTGATTTAGGTAATTTGTATTGAGGAACACGAGGTAACCGGGCACCTGGTTTGATTTTTATTACAATAGGGTCGATATCCATAATGCCTACATCATTCTTGCCTTTGGCCCATAAGCGAGGGTCTATTTCCTTTAGCTCTGGGGGTAAGTCGTATTCCTGTGAGAACATGCACCGAGTAGGGGAAACACTATCCATAGTTACATAGACACCATCCATTGAACAGTGAATAACTGCATTTAATTTCTTTAACAAATCTAATGCAAACAAGTTTTCATTGCAACCTGATGTTAAAGAGAGTGGCGTGTGTACTGTAAATGGGCCTACAGTTACTCTCATAGGTGTTGAGATGGGGCTCACCACGGGGATCCCAGAAATCCCAATTGATGTGGTATGAAGCCCAGACAGGGGAGCCCCGGGGACTGCAGAATGTGCAATAGATGTTCTGGTGGCACCAGTATCTAGAAGAAACTTATGGCCCTCTCCTTCTATTTTTACATCAATGTAGGGACCATTCTGATCTACAGGAATACTTACTCGCCCCTGGCCCTGTCTGTGGCTGTCCTAATAATTGTAGGATTCAGAAAAGGAATCATCAGCATAATATTGTCGTTCAAATGCATTGTCAAAAATATTAGTGTTACGCGGGACCTGATTCTCATTCTGCGAATTCTGATCAGTTCTACCTCTTCCTCGTCCTTGTGCATTACCTGCCGCGTTCCCTCTATGAAGTGACATACTTTGTCTTCCTTCCAGTAATGGGCAAGTATCACGCCAATGTCCATCCTGCTTACAGTAGGCACATTGGTTGATATTTAATCGGCGGTCTTGGGGTGGTGCAGATGCACCTCGGCCTCGACCCCTTCCCCGTCCCCTTGGTGGGCCACCCCTTTGCTGAGGGGTTGTATCCCGCTGGGGGTATGCCTGCTGTAATAATACCTTTTTCTTCAATTCTTTTACTGACTTCTCATTCTTTTCTAATTCTTCCTTGTACCTGCTCTCATAGTATTGTGCCATCTGTAAAATCTCTGCCTGTCCCTTCGTCATCCACGAACTCTCTGTTGCTTTTAATTTTTGTGATATTTCAGGTAGAAGGCCATTAACAAAGCGTTCTACAAATAGTGTGACACCTGTTACGGTGGCGAGGTCTTGACCGCTGAAATCTATGAAAGCTTGTTCAATTCTAGTAAAATAATCTGGGACATCTTCACCTATTTTCTGTTTATAAGTGGCAAGTTTTCCCCAATCCACAGTCTGAAGAGGTATAACAGTTTCTAACTTAGTCAATATCCGGTTAGGTAAATTTAAAATATCCTGATGCGGCAGGGTTCCTGGTGCCCTTTGTGCTTCCCGTGCTTCTAAACCCCCCCATGTATTTCCCAAAGTAGGTGCATCATCTACTCTTCTAATTTTATGCCAAACTTCAGGACCCAATAAAACACCAAAAAAATAGTCAATGTCTTTGAGTGTCATGGTTGTGGTGGAAATGGCAATTCTAAGGTCCCGATAGAATCCAACTGGATTCTTTCGAGGGTCTGGCAAGTCTTTCTTTATAGCCATTACCTCCTCCCTTTTCCATGGTATATGGACAAATTGGGCCACCGGCACGGGAGCTGGTTGTCCGGCGGCAGCTGCTGCTGCAACTGCAGCTGCAGTGGGCATATCAGGGTGCACTTACCTCATTGGGTACCCCTTGTCATATGTATTGAGAACATCTTCCCTGGCTATGACACAAATGCGTACTCCCTCATTTATGCTGTTACTGTCAAGCATACAAGCCACACTGTCCCGCCATAATTGATGTAATTCTTGTTCATAAGGGAGAGGGGTAGAATCTGTAATACAAGAAGTCCAATCCCTCTCCAATTTTTCAATCATGTACTGTAGTGCTAATTGCTGTCCAAAATGTGACATCTGTTGTATTGTGTCCATAATATCGGTGTGGGTGTAAATAGGATGTGACATCCAGTTCTCTGACTGATTCTTGATAACCCGTTTTTCCCCATCCCCAATAGTGGAGCGGGTACTAGGGGGCGAAATCGACTTAATAGGTGTGCTCCATATGGGTGAGAGTAAGTGAGTGGCTGTGCACCGTCGGCGTTGTCCATTTGGGGTATTAGGGGCAGGGGACATTATTGGTAACCTTGCAGTGCTGGCTGGTAGTGGTGGGGCAGGTGGCGGAGGGATTAGGACTTGGGCTATTGGGGTAGCTTGGGCTAGAGGCTGTGGTGGTTGTGGCACATGCTGCTGTAGTGGTGCACCTGGATTTCCCAAATTGTGCCCTTGCCCTTGCTGCTGCTGCTGTGCCCCCATGATAGGTTGGGCTACTGCAGGGGGTGTGTAAGGTGGAGGTGCAGTAGGGCTATTATCTAATAGCTGTAGCATTACCTCATCTTCCTCTAATGCATGTTTGGTTTCTGTTGGCTTTGATACATAACTTCCCTCCACCTGGGCCCTATGGACTCTATCTTCAGATTCAATCCTTTTCTGGGTTTGGGAATGGTGATACAGGGCGGCCTTCTGCATGATGGTTCTCCTGTTTCCCTCTCTATCAGTTTATCTGATTTAATTTTTCTTTTAGTGGCCTCCATTTCCCATTTTCTGTATACCTCAAACATATGTTGTCTAGCCTTTTTATGAAACAAACATTCCTGTAGGTAGGTTAGTTTCTTTAAATCAAAAGACCCATCCTCCGGCCCCTGGAGGTCAGGACAATGTCTAGTATACCTGCGCCATATACTATTATACAAATTATTCTCTAAACCATAATCCTTTAACATGTCCTACCCTGGTGTTCCCTCTTTTGGGATCGGTTGCTTTTTGTCTAAACGTGGCACATGATTTCGGCGAAAACAAAGACATAACCCTTGCCAACATTTCTTATTTCCCATATCTAACCTTTTAAATTTTCAAAAGACAACACGCACCAAATTTCAAAATGCAACATGCACCAAAGAAAACCTTTTTCAAATGTGCACCAAAGAAAAAACCCTTTTTCAAATATTTACCATCTTACAAATTGCTCCAGGCCTGGGCAAATTTATTCAAACAAAAACATGTGTAATACAAATTGTCAAATGGTACCTTGTACAAATGCAAATTTACCAAGAACTAATCATTCCCAAAAGTGATAAGTTATCCAAAAACAATTATTCTCTCAAATGCAAGTTGAAGCAGACAAGTAGCCAGCGAGGAACAGTCTTACCTGACTATCTGCTTTTTCCTGGATTTCTCTCCGGCCGCCCGTGTCAGACTAATCAGTCAAGATAAAAACCGATGTTTCAGGGACTTCGCTGGGACATCATGAGAAAGCGGGGAGAGGCCTGCCCGGTGGAAAAGATGCAGCTGCTTTTGAAACTAAGTCTTTGTGCAGGGGCCCCTGGAATCTACACCTCCGGAACGGCGTCCCCCCACTGGCAGCACGTCTCTTGACAGGGCTACTGAAGATATCCACTGGAAGGTCCCTGTTCGGGCTCCAAATTGTCAAATGCACATATTTGCAGATACTTACAAATGCATTTACAAATGAGGTTTGACACGGAGAGCCGGAGTGAAAAAACAATCAATGACCAAAGGTCTGTTTATTTTTGCTGCAGCAAAGAGGACAGGTTTACCACTGGCATCCCAGGCCCAAAGTAAAGTGTGCTGTCATGAAGCGTTTAACAGTGATATTTATACTTATACATCAAAGAATACATAAAGTGTGTAAATAATGATATACGTCATACAGATATTTTAAGGAGTTAATCAGTTTTCCACACACCGGTTCCATTCCCAGCTTTGTCCTTGCCTCCCCTCTGCAGCTGCCTGACTCCCCACATTCTTGAGACCCTTCAAAGGATTACGTGGTTCAAAGGTATAGATATCAGCCTTTCCCTCCCCAGAATACCACAGCCGAGGTCAGTTAGTTATTTTGAACACATAATTATAATGAGTACAGTGCCCCAGTTAGGGAAAGAAACCAGCTGCAAGCCTATGGTGTGGAACCAGGCTTATTTTACTTAAACAAATATACATAAGATAACATATGTGATAGACAGTGCGTTCAGAGACAACAAAAGCTCAAACTTACACGTGTAAAAGAAACAAATCAATTCAAAATGGATTCTAACAAGGATTAAGTTCAGAGACACCAGAAAAGAGTCCTCACAAGAGTGGGTAGACTTTGTTGACTATTCAGTGAAGGCCTTGGAGGGGTGGGTACATGGCAGTAAAGTTTCTGACTATGAAAGCCCTTATAATCTGATCCTGAGAGAGCATATTCTGAATAACTGTGTGTCTGATTTGTTACACCAATATCTAGTGGACTCAGATCTGACCTCTCCCCAAGAATTGGGAAAGAAGGCAGACAAATGGGTCAGAACAAGAGTGAACAGAAAAGTTCATACAGGGGGTGACAAGGATGACAAGAAGAAGGATGGTAAGGCGTCAGACAACAGTGGGGACAAATCTAAAAATTAGTCTTCATCAGACCCACAAAAACACTCCGGTGGGGGTGGTGGGTCCAAATCATCTTCTAATCAAGTAAAGAAACCATGGTGCTATTTACGTAAAGTAAAAGGCCATTGGACAACTGATGCCAGTTGTCCAAAGAAAAGCACCAAGCTTGCCACTACCACAACCCCTACTGCAATCTCTAGTGCCCCTAGTAATAGCAGTGGTGGTGGGAGCAAACCTACTAATAGCCAATTCAAGGGAGTAGCTGGGCTGACTTTTGGTAATTTAGTTGGGGTTGGTCTTTTTAGGGAGACCACAGCAGCTGTGCTAGTCTCTGAAGGTGCCATTGATTTGGCCACCTTGGTTGCTTGTCCCCTTAATATGGAGAAGTGCAAGCAACTTCCCCTAATAAATGGTGTTGAGGTTCAGGCCTACAGGGACACAGGTGCCAGTGTTACCATGGTAATAGAGAAACTGGTACACCCTGAACAACACCTACTTGGTCACCAGTACCAAGTGACAGACGCTCATAACAACACTCTTAGCCACCCCATGGCTGTTCTGAATCTCAACGGGGGGGGGTTACTGGTCCAAAGAAAGTTGTGGTTGCCTCAGATTTACCTATAGACTGTCTATTAGGGAACGATTTAGAGACATCAGCTTGGGCAGAAGTGGAGTTGGAGGCTCATGCAGCAATGCTGGGCATTCCTGGGCATATTTTTGCTTTGACAAGGGCTCAGGTCAAAAAGCAAAAAGGACAGGGTGACTTGGATCCTGGAACAATGGACCAAGTGCTCCCTAAAGCTAGGGTTAGTAAGGGTAAATCCCTACACACTATCCCTCCCTCTACAGATGATTCTACTTCTGAGGAAGAAGAATTTCCCCCCTGTGCAGAACCTTCAGCAGAGGAGCTGGCAGCAGACACTGTTGAGCTTTTGGGTGGAGGGGGGCCTGCCAGGGAGGAGCTAAGTGTGGCACAGCAATCCTGTCCCACATTACAGGGTCTAAGACAGCAAGCTGTCAAACAGCAAAATGGGGATGTCAGTGACTCACATAGAGTTTACTGGGAGGACAACCTCTTGAATACAGAGGCAAGGGACCCAAAACCTGGAGCAACCAGGAGATTGGTCATTCCCCTGCAATACAGAGAGTTCCTCCTAACTCTGGCACACGACATTCCCTTGGCTGGACATTTGGGTCAGATTAAAACATGGTAAAGTCTTGTCCCCCTGTTTCATTGGCCTAGGATGTCAGAGGACACAAAATACTTTTGTAAGTCCTGTGTGACCTGCCAAGCCAGTGGCAAGACTGGTGGCACACCAAAGGCTCCCTTTATTCCACTACTTGTGGTTGGGGTTCCCTTTGAAAGGGTAGGGGTTGACATAGTTGGCCCCCTTGACCCTCCTACTGCTTCAGGCAATAGGTTTATCTTGGTGGTAGTGGACCATACCACAAGATATCCTGAAGCAATTCCTCTAAGGACCACTACAGCACCTGCAGTGGAAAAAGCCCTCCTGGGAATCTTTTCCAGTGTGGGTTTCCCAAAAGAGGTGGTATCAGACAGGGGTAGCAACTTTATGCCTGCATACTTGAAGGCCATGTGGAAGGAATGTGGTGTAACATACAAATTCACCACACCTTATCATCCACAAACAAATGTACTGGTAGAGAGGTTTAATAAAACTCTCAAAGGAATGATAATGGGACTCCCTGAAAAATTCAGGAGGAGATGGGATGTACTGTTACCTTGCTTCCTTTTTGCTTACAGGGAGGTACCCCAGAAAGGAGTGGGCTTCAGCCCTTTTGAACTCCTATTTGGACACCCTGTAAGAGGTCCCCTAACACTTGTTAAGGAGGGTTGGGAACAACCTTTAAAAGCTCCTAAGCAAGACATAGTGGACTATGTACTCGGCCTAAGATCCAGAATGGCTGAGTACATGAAAAAGGCCAGTAAAAAACTTCAGGTCAGCCAAGAGCTCCAAAAGCAATGTCATGACCAGACGGTTGTTCTGATTCAGTACCAACCAGGACAGAAGGTGTGGGTATTGGAGCCTGTGGCCCCAAGAGCACTCCAAGACAAATGGAGTGGACCCCATCTCATTGTTGAAAAGAAGGGCGAGGTCACCTACTTGGGTGACCTGGGCACTGCCAGGAGTCCCCTTAGGGTGGTCCATGTCAATCGCCTGAAACCCTACTATGACAGGGCTGATCTCACCCTGCTCATGGCAACAGATGAAGGACAGGAAGAAGAGAGTGACCTTCTCCCTGATCTCTTCTCTTCCACAGAACAAGATGCTCTAGTGGAAGGTGTAGTTTTGGCAGACTGTCTTACTGCTGAGTAGAAAGACCACTGCATAAATCTCCTGGGTCAGTTTTCTGAACTCTTTTCTACTGTGCCAGGCACCACTTCTTGGTGTGAGCACACTATAGATACTGGAGACAGCATGCCTGTCAAAAGTAAGATCTATAGGCAGACTGACCATGTCAGGGACTGCATAAAATAAGAGGTTCAGAAAATGCTTGAACTGGGAGTGGTTGAACATTCTGAAAGCCCATGGGACTCTCCTGTGGTGCTTGTACTAAAGCCTCACTCTAAAGATGGGAAAAGAGAGATGAGGTTTTGTGTAGATTACAGAGGTCTCAAACAGGTAACTAAAACTGATGCTCACCCTATACCCAGGGCAGATGAGCTCATAGATACACTGGCATCTGCCAAGTATCTAAGCACCTTTGATTTGACTGCAGGGTATTGGCAGATCAAGGTATCAGAGGATGCTAAAGCAAAAACTGCATTTTCGACTATTGGAGGGCACTACCAATTTACAGTAATGCCCTTTGGTTTGAAACATGCACCTGCCACTTTTCAGAGGTTGGTGAATACAGTCCTGCAATGGTTGGAGGCTTTTAGTGCAGCATATCTAGATAAGATAGCTGTCTTTAGCTCCACCTGGGATGATCACCTGGTCCACCTGAGGAAAGTTTTGGAGGCCCTGCAAAAGGTAGGCCTCACTATCAAGGCTTCAAAGTGCCAGATAGGGCAGGGGAAAGTGGTTTATCTGGGACACCTGGTAGGTGGAGAACAGATTGCACCACTTCAGGGGAAAATCCAAACTATCATAGATTGGGTTCCCCCTACAGCTCAGACCCAGGTGAGAGCCTTCTTACGCCTCACTGGGTATTACAGGAGGTTCATTAAGAACTATGGCTCCATAGCAGCCCCACTTAATGACTCACCTCCAAGAAAATGCCTAAAAAGGTATTATGGACAGCTAGCTGTCAGAAAGCTTTTGAGGGGCTGAAACAGGCCATGTGCACTGCACCTGTCCTAAAAAGCCCCTGTTACTCCAAGAAATTCATTGTTCAAACTGATGCATCTGAATTAGGGGTAGGGGCAGTATTATCACAACTCAATTCTGAGGGCTAGGATCAACCTGTTGCTTTTATCAGCAGGAGGATGACCCCTAGAGAAAGGTGTTGGTCTGCCATAGAGAGGGAGGCCTTTGCTGTGGTCTGGGCACTGAAGAAGTTGAGGCCATATCTGTTTGGCACTCACTTAATTGTTCAGACAGACCACAAACCTCTACTTTGGCTAAAACAAATGAAAGGTGAAAACCATAAATTGTTGAGGTGGTCCATATCTCTACAGGGAATGGACTATACAGTGGAACATAGACCTAGGAGTACCCACTCCAATGCAGATGGACGCTTCAGATATTTCCACTTAGACAATGAAGACTCATCAGGTCATGGGTAGTCTTATTGTCCTTCGTTTGGGGGGGGGGGGGGTTGTGTAGGAAAGTACCATCTTGCCTGGCATGTTACCCCCATATTTCACTGTATATATGTTGTTTTGGTGTATGTGTCACTGGGACCCTGCCAGCCAGGGCCCCAGTGCTCATAAGTGTGCCCTGTATGTGTTCCCTGTGTGATGCCTAACTGTCTCACTGAGGCTCTGCTAACCAGAACCTCAGTGGTTATGCTCTCTCTGCTTTTTAAATTGTCACTAACAGGCTAGTGACCAATTTCACCAATTCACATTGGCATACTGGAACACCCTTATAATTCCCTAGTATATGGTACTGAGGTACCCAGGGTATTGGGGTTCCAGGAGATCCCTATGGGCTGCAGCATTTCTTTTGCCACCCATATGGAGATCTGACAATTCTTACACAGGCCTGCAAGTGCAGCCTGAGTGAAATAACGTCCACGTTATTTCACAGCCATTTACCACTGCACTTAAGTAACTTATAAGTCACCTATATGTCTCACCTTCACCTGGTGAAGGTTGGGTGCAAAGTTACTTAGTGTGTGGGCACCCTGGCACTAGCCAAGGTGCCCCCACATCGTTCAGGGAAAATTACCCGGACTTTGTGAGTGCGGGGACACCATTACACGTGTGCACTATACATAGGTCACTACCTATGTACAGCGTCACAATGGTAACTCCGAACATGGCCATGTAACATGTCTAGGATCATAGAATTGTCACCCCAATGCCAGAATGGCATTGGGGAGACAATTCCATGATCCCCCGAGTCTCTAGCACAGACCGGGGTACTGCCAAACTAACTTTCCTGGGGTTTCACTGCAGCTGCTGCTGCTGCAAACCCCTCAGACAGGGTTCTGCCCTCCTGGGGTCCAGCCAGGCCTGGCCCAGGAAGGCAGAACAAAGGACTTCCTCAGAGAGAGGGTGTTACACCCTCTCCCTTTGGAAAAATGTGTCAGGGCTGGGGAGGAGTAGCCTCCCCCAGCCTCTGGAAATGCTTTGATGGGCACAGATGGTGCCCATCTCTGCATAAGCCAGTCTACACCGGTTCAGGGATCCCCCAGCCCTGCTATGGCGCAAAACTGGACAAAGGAAAGGGGAGTGACCACTCCCCTGACCTGCAGCTCCCAGGAGAGGTGCCCAGAGCTCCTCCATTGTGCTCCAGACCTCTGCCATCTTGGAAAGAGAGGTGTTGCTGGCACACTGGACTGCTCTGAGTGGCCAGTGCCAGCAGGTGACGTCAGAGACTCTTTCTGATAGGCTCTTACCTGTGTTGCTAGCCTATCCTCCTTCCTAGGTAGCCAAACCTCCTTTTCTGGCTATTTAGGGTCTCTGCTTTGGGGAATTCTTTAGATAACGAATGCAAGAGCTCATCAGAGTTCCTCTACATCTCTCTCTTCACCTTCTGCCAAAGGATCGACCGCTGACTGCTCAGGACACCTGCAAAACCGAAACAAAGTGGCAAAGACGACTACTGCAACCTTGTATCGCTGATCCTGCCGCCTTCTCGACTGTTTCCTGGTGGTGCATGCTCTGAGGGTAGCCTGCCTCCTGTCTGCACCAGGAGCTCTGAAGAAATCTCCCGTGGGTCGACGGAATCCTCCCCCTGCAACCGCAGGCAACAAAAGAGTGCATCACCGGTCCTCTGGGTCCCCTCTCAGCACGACGAGCATGGTCCCTGGAACTCAGCAAATCTGTCCAAGTGTCTCCCACAGTCCAGTGACTCTTCAGTCCAAGTTTGGTGGAGGTAAGTCCTTGCCTCCCCACGCTAGACTGCATTGCTGGGTACCGCATGATTTGCAGCTGGTCCGGCTCCTGTACACTCTTCCAGGATTTCCTTTGTGCACAACCAAGCCTGCGTCCCCGACACTCTAACCTGCAGTGCACGACCTCCTGAGTTGTCCTCCGGCGTCGTGGGACCTTCTTTTGTGACTTCGGGTGAGCTCCAGTTCACTCTTCTTCGTAGTGCCTATTCCGGCACTTCTGCGGGTGCTGCTTGCTTCTGAGTGGGCTCCTTGTCTTGCTGGGTACCCCCTCTGTCTCCTCACGCAATTGGTGACATCCTGGTCCCTCCTGGCCACAGCAGCATCCAAAAACCCTAACTGCGACCCTTGCAGCTAACAAGGCTTGTTTGAGGTCTTTCTGCGTGGGAACACCTCTGCAAGCTTCTTTACGACGTGGGACATCCATCCTCCAAAGGGGAAGTTCCTAGTCCTCTTCCTTCTTGCAGAATCCACAGCTTCTACCATCTGGTGGCAGCTTCTTTGCATCCACAGCTGGCATTTCCCCACTCCAGACTTGAGTGTGACTCTTGGACTTGGTCCCCTTGTTCCACAGGTACTCTCATCTGGAAATCCATTGTTGTTGCATTGCTGGTGTTGGTCTTCCTTGCAGAATTCCCCTATCACGACTTCTGTGCTCTCTGGGGAACTTAGGTGCACTTTACACCTACTTTTCAGGGTCTTGGGGTGGGCTACACCTACAAATAGCCAATCCAAGGGTGTAGCTGGGCTCACTATTGACAATGTAGTTGGGGTTGGTCTGGTTAGTGAGACCACAGAGGCTGTTTTAGTCTCTGAAGGTGCCATTGATTTGGCCACCTTAGTTGCTTGTCCCCTTAATATGAATAAGTACAAGCAACTTCCCCTAATAAATGGTGTTGAGGTTCAGGACTACAGGGACACAGGTGCCAGTGTTACTATAGTCATAGAGAAACTGGTCCACCCTGAACAACACTGTAGGAGGCTGTCCTGGTTTGTAGTGAGTACCAAGGGGTACTTACACTCTGCACCAGGTCCAGGTATCCCTTATCAGTGTAGAAGAGGTGTCTAGCAGCTTAGGCTGATAGAAAAGGTAGCTTAGCAGAGCAGCTTAGGCTGAACTAGGAGACGTGTGAAGCTCCTACTATACCACTGGTGTCATATGCACAATATCATAAGAAAACACAATACAC
Organism: Pleurodeles waltl; assembly: GCF_031143425.1. NCBI lineage: Eukaryota > Metazoa > Chordata > Amphibia > Caudata > Salamandridae > Pleurodeles > Pleurodeles waltl. The sequence continues at coordinate 625,684,190 of NC_090446.1, forward strand.
AGATATACTAAAAATAAAGGTACTTTATTTTTATGACAATATGCCAAAAGTATCTCAGTGAGTACCCTCAGTATGAGGATAGAAAATATACACAAGATATATGTACACAATGCCAAAAAATATGCAGTAATTGCAATAGAAAGCAATACAAGCAATGTACAGTCACAAAAGATTGCAATGAGAGCACATAGGTATAGGGGCAACACAAACCTTATACTCTAGAAGTGGAATGCGAACCACGAATGGACCCCAGACCTATGTGAGCTTGTAGAGGGTCGCTGGGACTGTAAGAAAACAGTGAGGGTTAGAAAAATAGCCTAAAAGCTTTTAGTTCTGCAAGAAAGAAGAGGGCTAGGGACTTCTCCTTTGGAAGACTGATGTCCCACTTTGCGATGAAGCTTGCAGAGGTATTCCCACGCAGAAAGACTGCAAACAAGCCTTGCTAGCTGCAAGGGTCGCATTAGAGGTTTTTGGGTGCTGCTGAGGACCAGGAAGGACCAGGATGTCGGTGGTTGGAGGAGGAGACAGAGGGGGCACTTAGCAACTCAGAGAGCCCTCACAAAAGCAGGCAGCACCCACAGAAGTACCCCATCTGGCACTTAGAAGAAAAGTTAACCAGAGTCCATTCAAAGTCACAAAAGGGAGTCCCACGATGCCGGAGGACAACTCAGAAGGTTGTGCACTGCAGGACGGAGTGTTGGGGATGCAGACTTGGCTGTGCATGAAGGAAATCCTGGAAGGGTGCACAGGAGCCGGAGCAGCTGCAAATCACGCTGTACACAGCTTTGCAGTCTAGCGTGGGGAGGCAAGGACTTACCTTCACCAAACTTGGACTGAAGAGTCACTGGACTGTGGGAGTCACTTGGACAGAGTTGCTGTGTTCCGGGGACCACGCTCGTTGGGCTGAGAGGGGAACCAGTGGACCAGTGATGCAGTCTTTTGGTGCCTGCGTTAGCAGGGGAAAGATTCTGTCGACCCACGGGAAATTTCTTCTGAGCTTCTGGTGCAGGGTGAAGGCAGGCTACCCCCAGAGCATGCAGCACCAGGAAACAGTCAAGAAAGCCGGCAGGATGAGGCGCTACAATGTTTCTGGTAGTCGTCTTGCTACTTTGTTGCAGTTTTGCAGGCGTCCTGGAGCAGTCAGCGGTCGATCCTTGGTAGAAGGTGAAGAGGGAGATGCAGAGGAACTCTGGTGAGTTCTTGCATTCGTTATCTGAAGAATTCCCCAAAGCAGAGACCCTAAATAGCCAGAAAAGATGGTTTGGCTACCAAGTTAGGAGGATTGGCTACCAAGAGAGGTAAGAGCCTACTAGAAGGAACCTCTGACGTCACCCTCTGGCACTGGCCACTCAGAGGAGTCCAGTGTGCCACCAGCACCTCTGTTTCCAAGATGGCAGAGGTCTGGGACACACTGGAGGAGCTCTTGGCACCTCCCCTGGGAGGTACTGGTCAGGGGAGTGGTCACTCCCCTTTCCTTTGTGCAGTTTCACGCCAGAGCAGGGCTGGGGGATCCCTGAACCGGTGTAGACTGGCTTATGCAGAGATGGGCACCATCTGTGCCCATCAAAGCATTTCCGGAGGCTGGGGGAGGCCTTCACACCTATTTCCAAAGGGAGAGGGTGTAACACCCTCTCTCAGAGGAAATCCTTTGTTCTGCCTTCCTGGGCCAGGGCTGCCTGGACCCCAGGAGGGGAGAATCCTGTCTGAGAGGTTGGCAGCAGCAGCAGCTGCAGTGGGAACCCCGGAAAGGCAGTTTGGCAGTACTTCAGCCTTGCTAACTGAAAGGATCGCGGTTAGAGGTTTTTTGGGTGCTACTGGGGACCAGGAAGGACCAGGATGTCAACCCTTGGAGGAGGAGACAGAAGGGGCACTCAGCAAATCAGAGAGCCTCCACAGGAGCAGGCAGCACCCGCAGAAGTACCCGAACAGGCACTTAGAAGATTTGTGAACCAGAGCTGGCTCAGAGTCACAAAGGAGGGTCCCACGACGTCGGAGGCCAACTCAGAGGGTTGAGCACTACAGAACAGAGTGCTGGGGACCCAGGCTAGGCTGTACATGAAGGAAATCCTGGAGGAGTGCACAGGAGCCGGAGCAGCTGCAAATCACGCAGTACACAAGTTTGCAGTCTAGCGTGGGCAGGCAAGGACTTACCTCCACCGAACTTGGACTAAAGGATCACTGGACTGTGGAAGTCACTTGAATAGAGTTCCTGTGTTCCTGGGACCATGCTCATCAGAATGAGAGGGGACCCAGAGGACCGGTGATGCAGTCTTTTGGGGCCTGCGTTAGCAGGGGGAAGATTCTGTCGACCCACAGGAGATTTCTTCTTGGTTTCCAGTGTGGGGTGAAGGTAGGTGACCCTCAGAGCATGCACCACCAGGAAACAGTTGAGAAAGCCGGCAGGATGAGGCGCTACAATGTTGCTGGTAGTCGTCTTGCTACTTTGTTGCGGTTTTGCAGGCATCCTGGAGCAGTCAGCGGTTGATCCTTGGCAGAAGTCAAAGAGAGAAGTGCAGAGGAACTCTGGTGAGCTCTTGCATTTGTTATCTGAAGAATTTGAACTTTGTGAGTACGGGGACACCATTACACACGTGCACAATACATAGGTCACTACCTATGTATAGCCTCACAATGGTAACTCCGAACATGGTCAAGTAACATGTCTAAGATCATGGAATTGTCACCCCAATACTATTCTGGTATTGGGGGGAAAATTCCATGATGCTCCCGGTCTCTAGCACAGAAACCGGGTACTGCCAAACTGCCTTTTTAGGGGTTTCACTGCAGCTGCTGCTGCTGCCAACCCCTCAGACAGGATTCTGCCCTCCTGGGGTCCAGGCAGCCCTGGCCCAGGAAGGCAGAACAAAGGATTTCCTCTGAGAGAGGGTGTTACACCCTTTCCCTTTGGAAATAGGTGTAAAAGGCTGGGGAGGAGTAGTGTCCCCCAGCCTCTGGAAATGCTTTGATGGGCACAGATGGTGCCCATCTCTGCATAAGCCAGTCTACACCAATTCAGGGATCCCCCAGCCCTGCTCTGGTGCGAAACTGGACAAAGGAAAGGGGAGTGACCACTCCCCTGACCAGTACCTCCCAGGGGAGGTGCCCAGAGCTCCTCAAGTGTGTCCCAGACCTCTGCCATCTTGGAAGCAGAGGTGTTGGGGGCACACTGTACTGGTGCGAGCAGGTGACGTCAGAGACCCCCCTCTGATAGGCTCTTACCTCTCTTGGTAGCCAATCCTCCTTTCTTGGTAGACTGCAAACCTGTGTACTGCATGATTTGCAGGTGCTCTGGCTCCTGTGCACTCCTCCAGGATTTTCTTTGTGCACAGCCTAGCCTTGGTCCTCAGCACTCCGTCCTGCTGTGCTCAACCCTCTGAGTTGGCCTCGACGGCTTGGGACCCTCCTCTGTGACTCCGAGCCAGCTCTGGTTCACAAATCTTCTAAGTGCCTGTTCGGGTACTTCTGCGATTGATGCCTGCTCCTGTGGGGGCTTTCTGAGTTGCTGAGCGTGCTCTCTGTCTCCTCCTCCAAGGGGCTACACCCTGGTCCTTCCTGGTCCCCAGCAGCTCCCAAAAACCTTTATCGTGACCCTTGCAGCTAGCAAGGCTTGTTTGCAGTATTTCTGTGTGGGAACACTTCTGCAACCTTCAGCACACCGTGTGACATCTTCCTTCCAAAGAAGAAGTTCCTAGCTCTCTTCGTTGTTGCAGAATCCTAAGCTTCTTCCATCCAGAGGCAGCTTCCTTGCACCTTCATCCGGGGTTTCCTAGGCGCCTGCTCCTCCCTGGACACTATCGCGACTCTTGGACTTGGTCACCTTGCCTTGCAGGTCCTCAGGTCCAGGAATGCGTCTTCAGTGCTTTGCTGGTGTTTGTGGTTCTTGCAGAATCCCCCAATCACAACTATTGTGTTCTTTTGGGGTAGTAGGTGTACTTTACTCCTACTTTTCAGGGTCTTGGGGTGGGGTATCTTGGACACCCTTACTGTTTTCTCACAGTCCCAGCGACCCTCTACAAGCTCTCATAGGTCTGGGGTCCATTTGTGATTCACATTCCACTTTTGGAGTATATGATTTGTGTTGCCCCTAGACCTATGTTTGCCTATTGCATCCTATTGTAATCCTGCACTGTTTGCATTACTTTTCTGACTCTTACTTACCTGTTTGGGGTTTGTGTACATATAACTTGTGTATATTCCTACCTTCTTACTGAGGGTACTCACTGAGATACTTGTGGCATATTGTTATAAAAATAACGTACCCTTATTTTTAGTAACTCTGTGTATTGTGTTTTCTTATGATATTGTGCTAAATGATATAAGTGGTAAGGTAGGAGCTTTAAATGTCTCCTAGTTCAGCCTAAGCTTTGCCATAGCTACCTTCTATCAGCCTAAGCTGCTAGAAACACCTCTATTCTACTAATAAGGGATAACTGGACCTGGCACAGGGTGTAAGTACCACAAGGTACCTACTATAAGCCAGGCCAGCCTCCTACACCTGGTTTCCACGAGGCTAATCCAGCCCCCATGCTTTGACTAGTGTTGCATGTAGTCATTAGTGCCTAACAGTGACAGTGTACTATGACTGTATTCCAGGAATTGTTATTGTGTCTCCAGCCCAACCAACAAGGGCTAGACTTGTGTATGTAAGCACAATCCTTGTTTGAGCCCTAAGGGTTCAGACACAGATTCACTTCTGCTGCCACCTTTCTATTGGGATTGCGTGGTGACTAGCTGTGAGATTAATCTGCACAGAGGCACTGACGTTCCCTGTTGTTGTGGGAAGTTCTGAGCCTTTCCCTGTATACAATCTTAGTGATAAGCCCTGTGTGTTTGTCCATTACTGACCCGTCCCATATTTGTCCACACCAAGTTTGCTCTGTATTCACTCTTCCGTATTATCTGCCTTACCAGAGCTTAGCTATCCCCTTGTATGCCTTTAGCTGCTCTTCTGCTTTGGGACCCTTCTTCCTTGCAAGATACTCTGTGAACTCAAGGGTTGCCCCAACAGACTCCTGACTAGACGCGCACAAAACCGTAACATCATGGAGCCCAATACTGACACAGGGTGCACATGGCCACACACTTGAACAGGACATTTCTGTGGAATGCACATCTGAAGATATTTGAACACATGCAGCCAGGGCAGCAGATCAACCACAGCAACATTAGTAACATGGGTAATTTTCATGAGTCAAACTGACGTGTACATATCAATTTTATGAGTGGAACTAAGGCACAGTGTCGCAAACACTGTACCTACCAAACATTGTACAAATGGCCGACATATGGGTAGTTCACACACAAGTCACCATGAAGTTGTAGCTAACAATTAATGACATATGAGGGATCACATATCCGACATAGCCCTCATCAGCCATCCTCAATCATCCCTGTGTTTTGTTTGTCGTGGGAAATGTAATGTCCCCAAAGTCTAGCAACTACACACATTAAATGAGTCAACACATATCATGATTGTTGTACTTCACTGATTGCCATTTGATGTAGATACCCATTTGTAACACATTCATACATGAGCATTATGTCAAATATATTGCATGCCATTCCATCAGAAGCACACATATTGTTGTTACAGTTCATTCACACACAAAACACACAGGCCATGATTTATACTTTTGTAGCGCCGCATTGCTGTCATTTATTGATGCAAAAGCAGCTCAAACTTACAAAATACAAATGTATTTTGTAAGTTTGCAATGCTTTTGCATCACAAAATGAAGGAAATGCAGTGCTAAGATAGTAGAAATCTGGGCAGCACTTGCATGCTCTACCACATGTACCACTATACCACACACTGCAGGCCATACCATCCTATCTCCATCTTGATACAGGGTGCATGCATGTTAAATAATAAAAAATCATGCAAACACAGTTTGAGTCAAAAATTATGACACAAATGTTGTAGTTGGCGTTTTTATTTTGGGTTGTAAATTTCCTTTTTTCAGATTAATTTTCCTTCCTTTTTCCATTTTTCTGTTTAAATTGTTGTGCACTAACATGTCAGAAAGGGCGAGGCTGACTCGCATGGGTGAGGAAGAGCTTGGGGCCTTTGTGTGACTGTTGTGCCACTTTCTGCCGATGATGCTGGAGTTGGGTGGGCATGTGATACAGGGGTATCACACAGAGGCAAGGAGGCTGCGTTGGGGCAAGGTGCTCTACCTCCTGAAATGTGTCTTCAACACATCAAGGAATGAGCACCAGCGGAAGCATCGCTGGGCTGACCTGGTGGCCAGAGAACAGGACCTGCTGGTCCACCTGGGTGTGGCGATGCTGGCCCTGTTGGTGAGTATCACATTGACAAATGTGTACAGTGGAATGTAGTGTCCTGAGTGACAGTAGCAGATGTCTTGACGTGCTGCATGCAATGTTTGTGGTCATGTTGATTGCAAGTAGAACAACCTGTTAATGTCCCAGTACTGAGATGTATTCCACGTGTCTATACATGTTAACAATGCAGTCCTGAGCTTTGTTGAGCCATGTCCGACTATTACGTAGGGCCACATGTACCAAGCTACTTTTAATTCTCACAAACAGCCTAGTTTTCAAACATTTTGTGTTTATGTCAGGAACAATATTCATTCAAATGCACAACCCCAATTTTGCCATTCTGCTAACACATTGCCCAATCACAAAACAGAGTTTGCTAATGGCATTCAGGAAGAGGCATGCCTTTCCTATTATCAAGTCACAGTTGGCTGATTGATTCTTTCTTGACCACAAATGCTGGCACTAAACAATTGTAGTTACCATCCATTTCAAGTTGGTGCTAACCCATTTGCAATAGGGGAAGTGTCCACCTGCGATCCCTTCTCCTTTGTGAATGCATGCCCAAAAATTGTTTCTGAGCAGGAAGTTGTCCCACGGACCACTGACTGCTTCCAAAAAAATATTTCAGTCATAATATTGGTTTTTGAAATGCTTTCTGTTTACCCATGCTGAAATAAGGCTGCATTTAATTGAAAATATACATCCCTACTTGAAAACAGTCACTGACATGGTATCTGCTGAACCCAGCATCCCTGTGAGTGCAGCCATTCCCAAGGGGTTTGAAAAAGAGACCTATCTCATCAAAATTCATGAGGTAGGTCATTTGCTACCCCATTTGTGACAGTGTCATTAACAGTGTTGTACCTCAGATCATCCTACTTTCAAATTGCTACTTGCTAAGTCTCGCAATGTGTGACTCACAAAACCTGATCTTGGTACATGTGGCCCTGAGTAACACATTTCAGCTGCAATGCCAACACCTGTGCCCATGCATTCTGTCAATGATGATCAGCTAAGACACTGTCAGCATACCACATTTCACTGTATTGGGACAGCAAAGTGGGCTATCCATGTTTAGCGCTACATTGTCATCATTACACACAGATGATCCCTGCCATCATATTGGCAAAGGGGGCATATACGGCTTAGGGGCCACTGCCAATGGGGCATTTGTTACCTACATACCTCTGAGCCACATCTGTTATGGGCCACTGAATGCACGATAATTGCTGACTGAAAATTGACCCACATGTCCATCACACAGTTAGTCATTGTCCTTTAATGCACAAGCCACAATACCTGAGTCACTTGTATTGCAGTGCACCAGGGAAGCGCCATTGAAATTGTCACCCAATTACAAATCATGACATTGAGTACCATCTGAAATGGATCAGCCACAAATGTTTGTAGTCAGGTTTAGCACCACGTGATTGCTAGGCCCAGTGCATGTGTGCATATGTGTGTCTATCACTCACTGGAGTGTCAGTGTCAATGCAAGTTTGCAGTGGTATGTCTGTTCGAGTGTTTACATGCAGGATCAGCAGCTCACTCATATAAAATGTTACACACTGTGATATATTGTCCACACGTTTGTACAGTGATCAGACATTGAGCATAAATTTCCTTTCGATGTATTACAGGTGGACTGGGACCCTTATCCATCGGGGAAGTGGCTCAATTTGAGGACCCAGACGTATCCAGTAAGTGTGAAAATGTCTGTCCTGTGTAGTGATTGCAGCTGTTGTGTGAGTGACTCTTGTGTGTTGCACTCATTGCAAGATATGATGAGCTGGCACGTGATCTGATATATTACTTGACTGGTTAATGACATAGGCCCTCATTACAACCCTGGCGGTAAATCCCACTTACCGCCGTGCAGAAGACCGCCAACATACCGCTGCTGCAGCGGAATTCTGCTTCAGGTATTAGCCCGGAATCCGCCACAATACAGACACCCACACAAGTCAGCCACACCAAAGGTCAGTGATAAAATGGCGATAACAAAACCAACACCGTCACACCAAAAGGAATACCCCCGCACTATCACGACCCACGAATCAACGTAGCGTTCTTTCAAGCGCGGTAATCCATTGGCGGTACACACCACCGCACTCAAAATACACACACATAGACAAAACACAACCACATTGGACAATTCGAAATACACACACCTGATACACATACACACACCACGCCCACATACCCAATCCAATATAAAGCACACACCTACATCACCCACAAACCCTTACTACCAGAATTTTGAAACAATGCCAGAGAGAGACACTATCTAAAACAACACCAGCATCCACAGACACACAAAAGCATCACTTACACAACATCCATGCACCTCAAACAACACACACCAACACACCCCCTCACACATCACAACAGACACCACCTCACACATCACCCACACCACATCATGGCACCTCAATGACACCCCAGGTTCTCTGAGGAGGAGCTCAGGGTCATGGTGGAGGAAATCGTCCAGGTAGAGCCACAGCTATTCAGATCACAGGTGCAGCAGACCTCCATTGCAAGGAAGATAGAGCTGTGGCGCAGAATTGTTGACAGGGTCAATGCAATAGGACAGCATCCAAGAACTAGGGGTGACATCAGAAAGACGTGGAACTACCTACGGGGGAAGGTGCTTTCTGTGGTCTCCAGACACCAGACACCAGATTGCTGTACAGAGGACTGGAGGTGGACCCCCACCTCCTCCCCCACAACTAACAACATGGGAGGAGCAAGTCTTGGCAATACTGCAACCTGAGGGCCTCGCAGGAGTAGCAGGAGGACTGGACTCTGGAAAGGCAAATCTTTACTACCTTATACCCCCCACCCCACCTGCATGCCAACACATACTCCCACCATGACCCTCACACCCATCACCCGAACAACCCACAGATACCCCACTAACACAACCCACACATCCCAAAACCAAGCCCTGCATGTGACACCAATGCATGGACACCCATCACCCAAGCATGTCCATTACAGAGACTCACTCATGCCCCAAAATCACCAATCACACAAGCACTAAGCCAATAATGCAAGCACTGGAGAAGAGGGTCAACCACCCATTGCACACAATGGCACACACAGATACAATAATTATGCATTTACACCCCAACAGGACCCCTACCCAATGTCACCGGACAGAAGGTGCCAGACATATCCAGTCCCCCTACAGAAGAGGGCCACAGTGATGACAGCAGCTCTGCACAACTGAATCAACATGACCATACTGGCCCATCTGGGACCTCGGCACAGTCCGTTCTCCTGACACTGTCACAAGCCACCACAGAGCCTCCCCCTCAGGAAACACTAGCACAGCACCCACCCAGTGGGCCCATCCCTCTGCCCCAGGACACATCAATCAGCAGTGTGTCCACCACTACAGGGAACCCAGGCAAACAGCAATAACCCAAGAAAATCATGGACCTGGGGGCAGTGGCAGTGGCATACGGTTCAGGGGACAGAGGCACAGGATAACAGGGAAACTGGGAGGACTGCTGTGCGACAGGGGGAGGACAGGCCCAGGGAACCCACTTTCCACGAGGCACTCTCCAACATCATCAGAGCTTACCATCATTCCCAGGAGACGATGGCAATGGATCTGGCCAAGTTTCATGAGACCCAGCGGCTGCAGGAGGATCACTACCAGGGAGGACTTGAAGTCCATTAACACCACCCTGGTCACCATTGCAGGGGTGCTGGCAGACCTGGCCAACACCAGGAGAGACAAAGTGGCACAACAAGGGGCCCCTGACACTAGCCTGGACGATGAACAGCCCTCCACCTCCGCCGGCGCTAGTGGACAGGAGGCACCGCCACAGGAACAACAGGACACCAGCACTCCACCCCCTGCAGATGGAGAACCACCCCGCAAACGGTCCCTGAGATCCAGGAACAAGACAGAGAACATTGCCAAGACCCCCGCCAGGAAATGAGACCCCCCTGAATGTCACCCTTCTGTCCCACTATGTCACCCTGTCCATCCTTCAACTGCCATTGCTCCACTTCTTATGCCACTTTAGACAATGCACCTGTGAAACAAATAGACTGGACTCTGCCATGGACATTCCTCCACCATCCCCCCAGCCCATTTTACAACCCCCTCCACTTATTTGCACAGGAATAAACACACTTCAATCACAAAACAATCTGGAGTCAGTCTGTGCTTTCACAAATGTGTAATTGCAATAACTATGGAATATAACAATGTCAATTTACTTGTTCACATACCAATGTAACACAGCTGTAGGCCAGCAGTAAACAGAGCAGAGGGCACAAAGTGGGACCCAAATCTGTGAAATGGAAAGTCAAAGTGACAAGTCAGGGTCCATACACTAAATGAAAATGACACACTTATGCTAGTTCCAACAATAAAATGAGATGTGGGAAGCAGTGGCATCTTCTTACCTGTGTCTCACTGGAAGTATTGCATGATGATGTTGTTTCGGTTGTTGATATCCTCTTATTCTTCCTCCTCTTCTTCACTGTCCACAGGCTCCACAGATGCCACAAGACCACAATCTGGCCCATCCTCCTGCAGAAAAGGCACCTGGCGTTGCAAAGCCAGGTTGTGCAGCATACAGCAGGCCACGATTATCTGGCACACATTTTTCGGTGAGTAGTATAGGGAACCACCTGTCAGATGGAGGCATCGGAATCTGGCCTTCAGGAGGCCGAAGGTGCTGTTCGATCACCCTCCTAGTTCGCCAATGTGCCTCATTATAGCGTTCCTCTGCCCTTGTCCTGGGATTCCTCACTGGGGTCAGTGGCCATGACAGGTTGGGGTAACCAGAATCACCTGCAAATGTCGAGGGACAACTGTTAGACACACACTAACCCTTAGGGACAGCCCCATACCCAGAAACCTATGTCAACTATATCGGGACCTAGCACTCACCTATTAGCCACACATGGTGCCTCTGGAGTTGGCACATCACATAAGGGATGCTGCTATTCCTCAAAATGTAAGAGTCATGCACAGAGCCAAGATACTTGGCATTGACATGGGAGATGTACTGGTCTGCCAAACACACCATCTGCACATTCATAGAATGGTAGCTCTTCTGGTTTCTGTACACCTGTTCATTTCTGCGGGGGGTAGAAATGCCACATGTGCCCCATCAATGGCACCAATGATGTTGGGGATATGTCCCAGGTCATAGAAGTCACCTTTCACTGTGGGCAAATCCTCCAATGTAGCTGTGCATGTGTTTCAGCAGGGCAGACAACACTCTGGACAACACGTTAGAGAACACTGGCTGGGACATCCCTGATGCCATGGCCACTGTTGTTTGAAAAGACCCACTGGCCAGGAAATGGAGTACAGACAGGACCTGCACTAGAGGGGGGATTCCTGTGGGATGGTGGATAGCTGACATCAGGTCCGGCTCCAACTGGGCACACAGTTCCTGGATTGTTGCATGATCAAGTCTGTATGTGAACAGGATGTGTCTCTCTTCCATTGTCGACAGGTCCACCAGGGGTCTGTACACCGGAGGATGCCTCCATCTCATCACCTGCCCCAGCGGATGTGCCCTATGGAGGAGAACAGCGAGCAGAGAGTCATCCAACACTGAGGTATCACAATGTCTTATTTTCAGAAACGTTATTAATCCGCAATGTGCCGGTATCTGTCTATATTCCCAGCCTAGATAGGTGTGATGCAGTTAACATCCATCCCATGTGGCCTCCTGAAATGGCGGCTGCCTGACCTGTAAGGTGGGACAAGGGGATATGAGGCGACTGCGCTGGCGTTCTACACTGTTGCGGTAGGCGGTCAAAGACCGCAGCGCAATTTAGCATTGGTTTACATTGGGCCCTATGGGTCCCAGGAGCCAATAACGATGTACGCCGGCGGTGACGGTACGCACTGCCGCGGACGTGACCGTCATTTTCTGTCTGTTCACTCACTTGATACCTGACCTTCAACAGGAGAGGACCTACACTGCAAGTGCTGCTGTGACCTCAGTCTGGAAGCGACGATGGCTCATGTGTCTGGGGAAAGGGCCCCTGCCTTCACTTCGGAGGAGTTGGAGAAACTAGTGGAAGGGGTCCTCCCCAAGTACACGCAACTGTACGGTCCTCTAGACAAACAGGTGAGTACACTGTGAGCATGCTGCATGGGCAATGCCTGTTTTGAGTGGTGTGGATGCAAGATACGGGGGCGCTGAGGCCTGCATGTGGGGATGGGGAGTGTATGTGCGTCAGGGCAAGAGTGGGAACTGGGGGGCAATGAGTATGACGGTCCAGATGGGTAAGTAATTTCCTTTTCCCTCTGTACCATTCCTCCAGGTCAGCGCCCACCAGAAGAAGGGTATTTGGCGTGGCATCGCTAAGGACGTCCGGACCCTGGGGGTCTACCACAGACGGAGCACCCACTGCTGTAAAAGATGGGAGGTCCTGCGCCGCTGGAGCAAGAAGACGTCGGAGACGCAGCTGGGGATGGCCTCCCTACGTGGGAGGGGTGCCTGTCGCACCATGACCCCCCTGATGTTCCGGATCCTGGCGGTGGCGTATCTGGAGTTGGATGGGCGCTTGAGGGCATCACAGCAGCCAAAAGGGGGTGAGTACACTCTCATTCAGCTGACACTGCGACCATTATGAGGTGTCTGGGTGGGGGAGGTGGGGGAGGTGGGCAGTGGGTTCCCCTAGGCCAGGGCGAAGTTGGTAGGCAAGGTCCCTTGTAAGGCAGGCTATGTGGCACCCCAACCCCACCAGTGGTAAGAGCCATCTACAGCTAGTCAGGCTCCTGTGACTTCCAGGTGTGTAGCAATTGGTCTTAGGCCTCGTACCCCATGGTCAGCTGAAATTTCTAGGAACTGTTAGTGCATGGCGTAGTGCAGAGGGCTGCTCCATGTGTGTTGTGTCCGCCAACGGTAGTGGTGTTTCATGCACTGAACATGTCTTTCTTCTGTCTCCCCTCCCTTTTGTGGTCTCCCCGTTCTTGTGTGCAACAGCATCATCAGGCAGAGGAGCATTGGCACCGGAGCAGGAGGGAGCTGCAACCCACTTGGCCCTGGAGGGCAAAACAACAGAGTCTGAAGCCACCAGTGGGATGAAGGGCAAGGGGAGCTCAACGGCGGGGACAGGAGCAGACAGCAGTGACAGCGACTCCTCCTCTGATGAGAGCTCCCTTGCGGTGGTGGGCACCTCTGTGCTCACCGCATCAACAGGTACAGCCGCGACCCCCCCACCAGCACCGCCCTAAGAGCAGCTCCTCAGCGTGTATCCCGTACCCGCTCACCCAGGAGGATGGGCACTTCCTTCGTTCCCAGGCACCTCAGGCCCTGCCCAAGTCAGCCCTGCTGCCCTCAGTGAGGAGGCTATTGACCTCCTGAGATCCCTCTGTGAATGCCATCCAGGGTGTAGAGAGGTGTAGGAAAGTACCATCTTGCCTGGCATGTTACCCCCATTTTTCACTGTATATATGTTGTTTTAGTTGTATCTGTCACTGGGACCCTGGTAACCCAGGGCCCCAGTGCTCATAAGTGTGCCTGAATGTGTTACCTGTGTAGTGACTAACTGTCTCACTGAGGCTCTGCTAATCAGAACCTCAGTGGTTATGCTCTCTCATTTCTTTCCAAATTGTCACTGACAGGCTAGTGACCATTTTTACCAATTTACATTGGCTTACTGGAACACCCTTATAATTCCCTAGTATATGGTACTGAGGTACCCAGGGTATTGGGGTTCCAGGAGATCCCTATGGGCTGCAGCATGTCTTTTGCCACCCATAGGGAGCTCTGACAATTCTTACACAGGCCTGCCACTGCAGCCTGAGTGAAATAACGTCCACGTTATTTCACAGCCATTTTACACTGCACTTAAGTAACTTATAAGTCACCTATATGTCTAACCTTTACCTGGTAAAGGTTAGGTGCAAAGTTACTTAGTGTGAGGGCACCCTGGCACTAGCCAAGGTGCCCCCACATTGTTCAGAGCCAATTCACTGAACTTTGTGAGTGCGGGGACACCATTACATGCGTGCACTACATATAGGTCACTACCTATATGTAGCTTCACCATGGTAACTCCGAATATGGCCATGTAACATGTCTATGATCATGGAATTGCCCCCTCTATGCCATCCTGGCATTGTTGGTACAATTCCATGATCCCAGTGGTCTGTAGCACAGACCCTGGTACTGCCAGACTGCCCTTCCTGGGGTTTCACTGCAGCTGATGCTGCTGCCAACCCCTCAGACAGGCAGCTGCCCTCCTGGGGTCCAGCCAGGCCTGGCCCAGGATGGCAGAACAAAGAACTTCCTCTGAGAGAGGGTGCGACACCCTCTCCCTTTGGAAAATGGTGTGAAGGCAGGGGAGGAGTAGCCTCCCCCAGCCTCTGGAAATGCTTTGTTGGGCACAGATGTGCCCAATTCTGCATAAGCCAGTCTACACCGGTTCAGGGACCCCTTAGCCCCTGCTCTGGCGCAAAACTGGACAAAGGAAAGGGGAGTGACCACTCCCCTGACCTGCACCTCCCCTGGGAGGTGTCCAGAGCTCCTCCAGTGTGCTCCAGACCTCTGCCATCTTGGAAACAGAGGTGCTGCTGGCACACTGGACTGCTCTGAGTGGCCAGTGCCACCAGGTGACGTCAGAGACTCCTTGTGATAGGCTCCTTCAGGTGTTAGTAGCTTTCCTCTCTCCTAGGTAGCCAAACCCTCTTTTCTGGCTATTTAGGGTCTCTGTCTCTGGGGAAACTTTAGATAACGAATGCATGAGCTCAGCCGAGTTACTCTGCATCTCCCTCTTCACCTTCTGATAAGGAATCGACCGCTGACCGCGCTGGAAGCCTGCAAACCTGCAACATAGTAGCAAAGACGACTACTGCAACTCTGTAACGCTGATCCTGCCGCCTTCTCGACTGTTTTCCTGCTTGTGCATGCTGTGGGGGTAGTCTGCCTCCTCTCTGCACCAGAAGCTCCGAAGAAATCTCCTGTGGGTCGACGGAATCTTCCCCCTGCAACCGCAGGCACCAAAAAGCTGCATTACCGGTCCCTTGGGTCTCCTCTCAGCACGACGAGCGAGGTCCCTCGAATCCAGCGACGCTGTCCAAGTGACCCCCACAGTCCAGTGACTCTTCAGCCCAAGTTTGGTGGAGGTAAGTCCTTGCCTCACCTCGCTGGGCTGCATTGCTGGGAACCGCGACTTTGCAGCTACTCCGGCCCCTGTGCACTTCCGGCGGAAATCCTTCGTGCACAGCCAAGCCTGGGTCCACGGCACTCTAACCTGCATTGCACGACTTTCTAAGTTGGTCTCCGGCGACGTGGGACTCCTTTGTGCAACTTCGGCGAGCACCATTTCACGCATCCTCGTAGTGCCTGTTTCTGGCACTTCTCCGAGAGCTACCTGCTTCAGTGAGGACTCTTTGTCTTGCACGACGTCCCCTCTCTCTGCAGGTCCAGTTTGCGACCTCCTGGGCCCTCCTGGGCCCGGCAGCGTCCAAAAACGCCAAACGCACGATTTGCGTGTAGCAAGGCTTGTTGGCGTCTTTCCGGCGGGAAAACACTTCTGTACGACTCTCCAAGGCGAGAGGGATCCGTCCACCAAAGGGGAAGTCTCTAGACCTTTTAGTTCCTGCAGAAACCTCAGCTTCTTCTGTCCAGTCGAAGCTTCTTTGCACCCGCAGCTGGCATTTCCTGGGCATCTGCCCATCTCCGACTTGCTTGTGACTTTTGGACTTGGTCCCCTTGTTCCACAGGTACCCTAGATTGGAAATCCACAGTTGTTGCATTGCTGGTTTGTGTCTTTCCTGCATTATTCCTCTAACACGACTCTTTTGTCCTTAGGGGAACTTTAGTGCACTTTGCACTCACTTTTCAGGGTCTTGGGGAGGGTTATTTTTCTAACTCTCACTATTTTCTAATAGTCCCAGCGACCCTCTACAAGGTCACATAGGTTTGGGGTCCATTCGTGGTTCGCATTCCACTTTTGGAGTATATGGTTTGTGTTGCCCCTATCCCTATGTTTCCCCATTGCATCCTATTGTAACTATACATTGTTTGCACTGTTTTCTAAGACTATACTGCATATTTTTGCTATTGTGTATATATATCTTGTGTATATTTCCTATCCTCTCACTGAGGGTACACTCTAAGATACTTTGGCATATTGTCATAAAAATAAAGTACTTTTATTTTTAGTATAACTGTGTATTGTGTTTTCTTATGATATTGTGCATATGACACTAAGTGGTACTGTAGTAGCTTCACACGTCTCCTAGTTCAGCCTAAGCTGCTCTGCTAAGCTACCATTATCTATCAGCCTTTGCTGCTAGACACCCTATACACTAATAAGGGATAACTGGGCCTGGTGCAAGGTGCAAGTACCCCTTGGTACTCACTACAAGCCAGTCCAGCCTCCTACATTGGTTGTGCAGTGGTGGGATAAGTGCTTGAGACTACTTACCACTCTTGTCATTGTACTTTTCATAAGAGAAAAATATACAAAACAAGGTCAGTGTATATACACATAGCCAAAAAGTTTTGCATTTCCTCTTTTCACTCTTTTCTAAGTGCTGAAAAGTACTTCTAAAACTTTCAAAAAGTTCTTAAAAGTTTAAAAAGTTTTTTCTGTCTTTCCAAAAAGTTCTGAAAACTTTTTTCTCTTTTTCTATCACTTTAACTCTCTCTAAAAAATGTCTGGCACAGGAAAAAATGTTGAACTGTCCAAACTTGCATATGATCACCTTAGCTGGAAAGGAGCAAGGAGTCTCTGCATAGAGAGAGGTTTGAGTGTAGGGAAGAATCCTTCCTTAGAACTGTTAATTAATATGCTTAGAGTACAGGATAAGGCCATAAGTGCCCAATCTGTAGAAAAAGTAGCTAATGGTTCTCAATCTGATCCAGGGACTCCCCCAGGAAAAGGTTCAGGAAAGAAACTTCTCAGCCTGCCCATTACTAGACAGTCTAGAATAGTTGGTACAGAGGTTGAATCACACCATACTAATGGTGTGCTCTCACATTATACTGGTAGCCAAGCTGTTAGGGTGCCCTCTGTAAGGGACAGGTCTCCTTCTGTTCATTCCCATCATACCTCTGTATCTAGAAATGTCCCTCCCACCCACCCTGATGACAGATTGTTAGAAAGGGAGCTCAATAGATTGAGAGTGGAACAAACCAGACTGAAGCTCAAGAAGCAACAGCTGGATTTGGATAGACAGTCTTTAGAAGTAGAGAGGGAAAGACAGAAGTTGGGTTTAGAAACCCATGGTGGCAGCAGCAGTATTCCCCATAGTCATCCTGCAAAAGAGCATGATTCCAGGAATCTGCACAAGATAGTTCCCCCTTATAAGGAGGGGGATGACATTAACAAGTGGTTTGCTGCACTTGAGAGGGCCTGTGCTGTACAGGATGTCCCTCAAAAGCAGTGGGCTGCTATCCTATGGCTATCATTTACTGGAAAAGGTAGGGATAGGCTCCTTACTGTAAAAGAAAATGATGCTAATAATTTCCAAGTTCTTAAGAATGCACTCCTGGATGGTTATGGCTTAACCACTGAACAGTACAGGATAAAGTTCAGAGAGACCAAAAAGGAGTCTTCACAAGACTGGGTTGATTTCATTGACCAGGCAGTGAAGGCCTTGGAGGGGTGGTTACATGGCAGTAAAGTTACTGATTATGACAGCCTGTATAACTTAATCCTGAGAGAGCATATTCTTAATAATTGTGTGTCTGATTTGTTGCACCAGTACTTGGTGGACTCTGATCTGACCTCTCCCCAAGAATTGGGAAAGAAGGCAGACAAATGGGTCAGAACAAGAGTGAACAGAAAAGTTCATACAGGGGGTGACAAAGATGGCAACAAAAAGAAGGATGGTAAGTCTTCTGACAAGGGTGGGGACAAATCTAAAAATGAGTCTTCATCAGGCCCACAAAAACACTCTGGTGGGGGTGGTGGGTCCAAATCCTCCTTTAATCAGAACAAGGAAAATAAACCATGGTGCTATTTATGTAAAATAAAAGGCCATTGGACAACAGATCCCAGTTGTCCAAAGAAAGGCACCACAGCTCCTACCACTACAACCCCTACTGCTACACCTAGTGTCCCTACTAATAGCAGTGGTGGTGGGAGCAAACCTACTAATAGCCAATCCAAGGGAGTAGCTGGGCTCACTTTTGGTAATTTAGTTGGGGTTGGTCTGATTAGGGAGACCACAGAGGCTACTTTAGTCTCTGAAGGGGCTATTGATTTAGCCACTTTGGTTGCTTGCCCCCATAACTTGGAGAAGTACAAGCAACTAACCCTAATAAATGGTGTTGAGGTCCAGGCCTACAGGGACACAGGTGCCAGTGTCACAATGGTGATTGAGAAACTGGTGCACCCTGAACAACACATACTTGGACACCAGTACCAAGTAACCGATGCTCACAACATAACACAAAGCCACCCCATGGCTGTTGTAAATCTCAACTGGGGGGGGGGGTAACTGGTCCAAAGAAAGTTGTGGTAGCTTCAGATTTACCTGTAGACTGTCTATTAGGGAATGATTTGGAGACATCAGCTTGGTCAGATGTGGAGTTGGAGGCCCATGCAGCAATGCTGGGCATCCCAGGGCATATTTTTGCTTTGACAAGGGCTCAGGCCAAAAAGCAAAAAGGACAGGGAAGCTTGGATCCTGGAACAATGGACCAAGTGCTCCCTAAAGCTAGGGCTAGTAGAAGCAAACCACTTCCTACTATCCCTCCCTCTACAGTGGATTCTAATTCTGAGGAAGAAGAATTCCCTCCCTGTGCAGAACCTACACCAGAGGAGCTGGAAGCAGACACTGCTGAGCTTTTGGGTGAAGGGGGGCCTGCCAGAGAGGAGCTGAGTGTGGCACAGCAAACCTGTCCCACATTAGAGGGTCTCAGACAGCAAGCTGTCAAACAGGCTAATGGGGATGTCAGTGACTCTCACAGAGTTTACTGGGAGGACAACCTCTTGTACACTGAGCATAGGGATCCTAAACCTGGAGCTGCCAGGAGATTAGTGATTCCTCAGGAGTACAGAAAGTTCCTCCTAACACTGGCACATGACAGTCCCTTAGCTGGGCACCTGGGTCAAATGAAAACTTGGGACAGATTGGTACCATTGTTTCATTGGCCTAGGATGTCTGAGGACACAAAGGAATTTTGCAAGTCCTGTGAAACCTGTCAAGCCAGTGGCAAGACAGGTGGCACTCCAAAGGCACCCCTTATCCCACTGCCTGTGGTTGGGGTTCCCTTTGAAAGGGTAGGGGTTGACATAGTTGGCCCCCTTGACCCTCCTACTGCTTCAGGCAATAGGTTTATCTTAGTGGTAGTGGACCATGCCACAAGATATACTGAAGCTATTCCTTTAAGGACCACTACAGCTCCTGCAGTGGCAAAGGCCCTCCTGGGAATATTTTCCAGGGTGGGCTTCCCAAAGGAAGTAGTATCAGACAGAGGAAGCAATTTCATGTCTGCATACTTAAAGGCCATGTGGAAGGAGTGTGGTGTAACTTACAAGTTCACAACACCCTATCATCCACAAACAAATGGACTGGTGGAGAGATTTAATAAAACTCTCAAAGGCATGATTATGGGACTCCCTGAAAAACTCCGCAGGAGATGGGATATCCTTCTACCATGCCTCCTTTTTGCCTACAGGGAGGTACCCCAGAAAGGAGTGGGCTTCAGCCCCTTTGAACTTCTTTTTGGACACCCTGTTAGGGGTCCACTCACACTTGTAAAGGAGGGTTGGGAACAACCTTTAAAAGCTCCTAAGCAGGATATTGTGGATTATGTACTTGGTCTCAGATCAAGGATGGCTGAGTACATGAAAAAGGCCACTAAAAACCTTCAGGCCAGCCAAGAGCTCCAGAAGCAATGGCATGATCAGAAGGCTGTTTTGGTTCAGTACCAACCAGGGCAGAAAGTGTGGGTCTTGGAGCCTGTGGCCCCAAGAGCACTCCAAGATAAATGGAGTGGTCCACACACAATTGTTGAAAAAAAGGGTGAAGTCACCTACTTGGTTGACTTAGGCACTGCCAGGAGTCCCCTTAGGGTGCTCCATGTCAACCGCCTGAAACCCTACTATGACAGGGCTGATCTCACCCTGCTCATGGCAACAGATGAGGGACAGGAAGAAGACAGTGATCCTGTACCTGATCTCTTCTCTTCCACAGAACAAGATGCTCTTGTGGAAGGTGTAGTTTTGGCTGATTGTCTTACTGCTGAGCAGAAAGATAATTGCATAAATGTCCTAGGACAATTTTCAGAACTCTTCTCTACTGTGCCAGGCACCACTTCTTGGTGTGAGCACACTATAGATACTGGAGACAGTTTACCTGTCAAAAGTAAGATCTATAGGCAGCCTGACCATGTCAGGGACTGCATAAAGCAAGAAGTTCAGAAAATGTTGGAACTAGGAGTGGTTGAGCACTCTGACAGTCCACGGGCATCTCCTGTGGTACTGGTACCAAAACCCAATTCTAAAGATGGAAAGAAGGAAATGAGGTTTTGTGTAGACTATAGAGGTCTCAACTTGGTAACCAAAACTGATGCTCACCCTATACCCAGGGCAGATGAGCTTATAGATACACTGGCATCTGCCAAGTATCTAAGCACTTTTGATTTGACTGCAGGGTATTGGCAGATCAAATTGTCAGAAGATGCTAAACCTAAGACTGCATTTTCTACCATTGGAGGACATTACCAGTTTACTGTAATGCCTTTTGGTTTGAAAAATGCACCTGCCACTTTTCAGAGGTTGGTGAACACAGTCCTGCAAGGGCTGGAAGCTTTCAGTGCAGCATATTTGGACGATATAGCTGTCTTTAGCTCCAGCTGGGATGATCACCTGGTCCACCTATGGAAAGTTTTGGAGGCTCTGCAAAAGGCAGGCCTCACTATCAAGGCTTCAAAGTGCCAGATAGGGCAGGGTAAGGTGGTTCATCTGGGACACCTTGTTGGTGGGGAACAGATTGCACCACTTCAGGGGAAAATCCAAACTATTATTGATTGGGTTCCACCTACCACTCAGACTCAGGTGAGAGCCTTCCTAGGCCTCACTGGGTATTACAGGAGGTTCATAAGAACTATGGCTCCATTGCAGCCCCACTTAATGACCTCACATCCAAGAATATGCCTAAAAAGGTATTATGGACAGCAAGCTGTCAGAAAGCTTTTGAGGAGCTGAAGCAGGCCATGTGCTCTGCACCTGTCCTGAAAAGCCCATGTTACTCTAAAAAATTCTATGTCCAAACTGATGCATCTGAATTAGGAGTAGGGGCAGTCCTATCACAACTTAATTCTGAGGGCCAGGATCAACCTGTTGCTTTTATTAGTAGGAGGTTGACCCCTAGAGAAAAGCGTTGGTCTGCCATTGAGAGGGAGGCCTTTGCTGTGGTCTGGGCTCTGAAGAAGTTGAGGCCATACCTGTTTGGCACTCACTTCATTGTTCAGACAGACCACAAACCTCTACTTTGGCTAAAACAAATGAAAGGTGAAAATCCTAAATTGTTGAGGTGGTCCATATCCCTACAGGGAATGGACTATACAGTGGAACATAGACCTGGGAGTAGCCACTCCAATGCAGATGGACTCTCCAGATATTTCCACTTAGACAATGAAGACTCATCAGGTAATGGCTAGTCTTATTGTCCTTCGTTTGGGGGGGGGGGTTGTGTAGGAAAGTACCATCTTGCCTGGCATGTTACCCCCATTTTTCACTGTATATATGTTGTTTTAGTTGTATGTGTCACTGGGACCCTGGTAACCCAGGGCCCCAGTGCTCATAAGTGTGCCTGAATGTGTTACCTGTGTAGTGACTAACTGTCTCACTGAGGCTCTGCTAATCAGAACCTCAGTGGTTATGCTCTCTCATTTCTTTCCAAATTGTCACTGACAGGCTAGTGACCATTTTTACCAATTTACATTGGCTTACTGGAACACCCTTATATTTCCCTAGTATATGGTACTGAGGTACCCAGGGTATTAGGGTTCCAGGAGATCCCTATGGGCTGCAGCATTTCTTTTGCCACCCATAGGGAGCTCTGACAATTCTTACACAGGCCTGCCACTGCAGCCTGAGTGAAATAACGTCCACGTTATTTCACAGCGATTTTACACTGCACTTAAGTAACTTATAAGTCACCTATATGTCTAACCTTTACCTGGTAAAGGTTAGGTGCAAAGTTACTTAGTGTGAGGGCACCCTGGCACTAGCCAAGGTGCCCCCACATTGTTCAGAGCCAATTCACTGAACTTTGTGAGTGCGGGGACACCATTACACGTGTGCACTACATATAGGTCACTACTTATATGTAGCTTCACCATGGTAACTCCGAATATGGCCATGTAACATGTCTATGATCATGGAATTGCCCCCTCTATGCCATCCTGGCATTGTTGGTACAATTCCATGATCCCAGTGGTCTATAGCACAGACCCTGGTACTGCCAGACTGCCTTCCTGGGGTTTCACTGCAGCTGCTGCTGCTGCCAACCCCTCAGACAGGCAGCTGCCCTCCTGGGGTCCAGCCAGGCCTGGCCCAGGATGGCAGAACAAAGAACTTCCTCTGAGAGAGGGTGCGACACCCTCTCCCTTTGGAAAATGGTGTGAAGGCAGGGGAGGAGTAGCCTCCCCCAGCCTCTGGAAATGCTTTGTTGGGCACAGATGTGCCCAATTCTGCATAAGCCAGTCTACACCGGTTCAGGGACCCCTTAGCCCCTGCTCTGGCGCGAAACTGGACAAAGGAAAGGGGAGTGACCACTCCCCTGACCTGCACCTCCCCTGGGAGGTGTCCAGAGCTCCTCCAGTGTGCTCCAGACCTCTGCCATCTTGGAAACAGAGGTGCTGCTGGCACACTGGACTGCTCTGAGTGGCCAGTGCCACCAGGTGACGTCAGAGACTCCTTGTGATAGGCTCCTTCAGGTGTTAGTAGCCTTTCCTCTCTCCTAGGTAGCCAAACCCTCTTTTCTGGCTATTTAGGGTCTCTGTCTCTGGGGAAACTTTAGATAACGAATGCATGAGCTCAGCCGAGTTCCTCTGCATCTCCCTCTTCACCTTCTGATAAGGAATCGACCGCTGACCGCGCTGGAAGCCTGCAAACCTGCAACATAGTAGCAAAGACGACTACTGCAACTCTGTAACGCTGATCCTGCCGCCTTCTCGACTGTTTTCCTGCTTGTGCATGCTGTGGGGGTAGTCTGCCTCCTCTCTGCACCAGAAGCTCCAAAGAAATCTCCCGTGGGTCGACGGAATCTTCCCCCTGCAACCGCAGGCACCAAAAAGCTGCATTACCGGTCCCTTGGGTCTCCTCTCAGCACGACGAGCGAGGTCCCTCGAATCCAGCGACGCTGTCCAAGTGACCCCCACAGTCCAGTGACTCTTCAGCCCAAGTTTGGTGGAGGTAAGTCCTTGCCTCACCTCGCTGGGCTGCATTGCTGGGAACCGCGACTTTGCAGCTACTCCGGCCCCTGTGCACTTCCGGCGGAAATCCTTCGTGCACAGCCAAGACTGGGTCCACGGCACTCTAACCTGCATTGCACGACTTTCTAAGTTGGTCTCCGGCGACGTGGGACTCCTTTGTGCAACTTCGGCGAGCACCGTTTCACGCATCCTCGTAGTGCCTGTTTCTGGCACTTCTCCGGGTGCTACCTGCTTTAGTGAGGGCTCTTTGTCTTGCTCGACGTCCCCTCTCTCTTCAGGTCCAATTTGCGACCTCCTGGTACCTCCTGGGCCCCGGCAGCGTCCAAAAACACCAAACGCACGATTTGCGTGTAGCAAGGCTTGTTGGCATCTTTCCGGCGGAAAAACACTTCTGTACGACTCTCCAAGGCAAGAGGGATCCGTTCACCAAAGGGGAAGTCTCTAGCCCTTTTTGTTCCTGCAGAAACCTCAGCTTCTTCTGTCCAGTCGAAGCTTCTTTGCACCCGCAGCTGGCATTTCCTGGGCATCTGCCCATCTCCGACTTGCTTGTGACTTTTGGACTTGGTCCCCTTGTTCCACAGGTACCCTAGATTGGAAATCCACAGTTGTTGCATTGCTGGTTTGTGTCTTTCCTGCATTATTCCTCTAACACGACTCTTTTGTCCTTAGGGGAACTTTAGTGCACTTTGCACTCACTTTTCAGGGTCTTGGGGAGGGTTATTTTTCTAACTCTCACTATTTTCTAATAGTCCCAGCGACCCTCTACAAGGTCACATAGGTTTGGGGTCCATTCGTGGTTCGCATTCCACTTTTGGAGTATATGGTTTGTGTTGCCCCTATCCCTATGTTTCCCCATTGCATCCTATTGTAACTATACATTGTTTGCACTGTTTTCTAAGACTATACTGCATATTTTTGCTATTGTGTATATATATCTTGTGTATATTTCCTATCCTCTCACTGAGGGTACAGTCTAAGATACTTTGGCATATTGTCATAAAAATAAAGTACTTTTATTTTTAGTATAACTGTGTATTGTGTTTTCTTATGATATTGTGCATATGACACTAAGTGGTACTGTAGTAGCTTCACACGTCTCCTAGTTCAGCCTAAGCTGCTCTGCTAAGCTACCATTATCTATCAGCCTATGCTGCTAGACACCCTATACACTAATAAGGGATAACTGGGCCTGGTGCAAGGTGCAAGTACCCCTTGGTACTCACTACAAGCCAGTCCAGCCTCCTACAAGAGGCATTTGTAAAAATCAAATGCATACCTGGAGGGCATTCATTCTGGGCAGGCAGCCCAACAGAGAGCATTTCAGGCTCTGGCCTCAGCACTGATGGCAGCCATTCTCTCTGTGTCCAGCCTCCCCCCCCAACTTCCTGCACCCAGACCCAATCCCCTGTACCTCAGCCTTTCCCAAACACACCATCGGACCAGCATGCACACTCATCAACACACAAGAGTGGCTCAGGCAAACATAAGCACCACACATCCCACAGGATCTCACACAAGCACCATCCCCATGCAGACACAGCAACATCCACTGCCTCCACTGTGTCCCCCTCCTCCATGTCTTCCTCCTCCCTCCCTGTCTCGTCTCCACTCACACCTGCATGCACTACATCCTCAGCCCCTGCCTCCATCACAAGCACGCCCATCACCACACACCGCTCACTTGCACTCACCACCCCCACTACCATGCACACATCCCCAGTGTCCTCTCCCAGTGTGTCTGTGAGCCCTCCTCCCAAAGTACACAAATGCAGGCACACACCCGCCCAACAGCCATCCACCTCACAACAGCCTCCGGCCCATTCACCTTCACCCAAATTCAGCAGACGTAAACCTCCAAAAACCACTACCTCTACCTCCACTTCCAATCCCCCTCCATCTTCCCGTCCCAGTGTGTCTAAGAAACTCTTCCTGGCTAACATTGACCTCTTCCCTACACATCCCGCCCCCGTCCTTCCCCTAGGGCCAGGCTTTACAGGTCCCAGCCCAGCACCTCAGCCACCAAATCCCCAGGCACAGTGGTGACAGCAACTGCGGGGTCATGGAGTGCGCCACCCATCAGGGCTGCCAGTGTGCCACGTAGCGAGGGCAAGGACATTCCGCCACCTGCCAAGGTGAAAAAGGTGCCCACATCCCGGAGGGAGAAGCTGAAAGTACCAGCCACCAAGGGCTCAGCAAAAACCAAAGGGGATAGTGACAAGACAACTGAGGCACCATCAAAGCTGGGGAAGGGCCAAATGCTGAAGAGCAGGTCAAGAGAGGGCATGGTGGCACTGACTGAGGGACCAGTGTCACACTTTCTGTCCACAACCATGCCAACCTGTACGGCGGCGAACACCGCTAGTTGCCCCACCACCACAACCGCCACCTGCACTGTCACCTGCACCGCCCCCGGCACGTCTACAGCCTCAGCGACAGTCCCCAGCCTCTTCCCGAGTGGGCAGCTGCCCGAGGCTGCAGGAAACGTCCTGCTGTGTCCCTCTGCAGGTGCTGACCCATGCACCGCCTCCAGCACCACCGCAAGCACCGCCGCAACAGACAGCCCCGCAAGTACCGCCATTGGCCCCGCGGCGTCCTTGGACACAGGCACAACCGCTGACATGGCTACCATCCTCAGTGGTCAGTCATCTGAGGCTAGAGGAGAGTTCCTGGACCCTGGGCCGCTTCCATGAGGCATTTCGTCCATCACTGTTTACACCTGCAGATGGAAGGCACAGACGCAGCAGTGTGGGGTATGTCGCAGCCTCCATGGCGTATCATGCTACCTGAACCTCGCAAATCTTGTGGAACGAACACCCAGGTGAGGGAATTGTACCGGCCACACTGCACGTGGAGCACTCTGGGCACCATGCCCCCTCCAGAACCAGTGGAGAAATACATCCACTACCTCAGTCCTTGGCAGAATGAAGCACTCTGGGTACCATGCCCCCTCCAGAACCAGTGGAGAGATACATCCCCTACCTCAGTCCTTGGGAGGATGAAGCACTCTGGGCACCATGCCCCCTCCAGAACCAGTGGAGAGATACATCCACTACCTCAGTCCTTGGCAGGATGAAGCATTCTGGGCACCAGGCCCCCTCCAGAACCAGTGGAGGATGACATCCACTACTTGAGTCCTTGGCAGGATGAAGCACTCTGGGCACCAGGCCCCCTCCAGAACCAGTGGAGAAAGGCATCCACCTGAGAGACTGTGGCTTTGCACTCCCCAGGACTGAGCAATGGGCAAACCACCCACTGGAGAGACTTGTGAGACTGTGGCTTTGCACTCCCCAGTGGGCAAACCACCCACTGGAGAGACTTGAGAGACTGTGGCTTTGCACTCCCCAGGACCAAGCAGTGGGCAAACCATCCACTAGAGAGACTTGAGAGACTGTGGCTTTGCACTCCCCAGGATGAAGCAGTGGGCAAACCACCCACTGGAGAGACTTGAGAGACTGTGGCTTTGCACTCCCCAGGATAAAGCAGTGGGCAAACCACACACTGGAGAGACTTGAGAGACTGTGGCTTTGCACTTCCTAGGATTTATCAACGGGCATGGAGCCCCCTCGTGCAGCAGTGGTGTTGTGCGTTCATCAGGCTGAGGTGCTCTCCCTCCCCCTCCCCCCGAGGTGCCTGTATATTTTCGATCTGATGCCCCAGCAGTGTTCTCTCTGCTTCCAGTCAGGTATCATGTGTGGGCCTCACTCATGCATTTTGGGCCCAGTGGTCCACGGAAAATGATTAGTACACTATCCGGACTTGTGTAGTTGGTGTACATATTTGTATATACTGAATTTTGACTTTGGAATAATGGTTTTTTCTTTATTACAATGGTTACAATCATTTCCTTTTGTCCTTGCGTTCTTCCAGGGGGTGGGGGGTGTATATGTAATGTTGCTGCATGTATTTGTGTGTCTGTTGTTGTGTGTGGTGGTGAGGATGAGGGTGTTGCGTGTGTGTGTCACTCTGTTTCCTTCCTCCTCCCCTCTGTTGTAGGTGAAGTACTCACAGTGGTCGCTGCCGCCGTTCGTACTCCTGGTAGAAAGGGAGGTAAACCAACATGGGCCCTATGTGTAGTTCGGGCTCCATGGCGTCCTGGTTCCTCATTGGGTGTCGAGAGGTGAGTGTTTTCCCTTCTGTGTACGGTTTCCACTGTGCTTTTGATAGCGTTGGGTCTGCCCCTGAAAAGGTGGCGGATAGGCCTCTTGTAATAGGGTGGGTGGTACTTTGTCTCCCGCCTGCCTGTTGGTGGTGACCCTTACGCTGTTTGTTTCTACCGCCTTGGCGGTCGGAGCGTTAAAGTGGCTGTCTGTGTTGGCGGTTTCCGCCACGGTCGTAATCCCATTTTGTTTTCCACCGGCCTGTTTGCGGTTTTACCGCTGCTTTAACACCGACCGCCAGGGTTGTAATGAGGGCCATAGTGTTCCATACATGGGATTGGACATTCTCAGACAGAGATTTATATCTTGGGAGGTTTGTGCTTGCAATAGGCAGCAGCATTAGAACAAGGTGATTAGTAGCCACATGTATGCCCACAATTGACTTGGAAGTGCTCCAGTGTCAGATTATTGTTACCGAGTCATACCCTCATTTTCACAAGACAGTGAAGCATTGATTTTACGCACACAATTGTGCATCCCTGTATTATTTGTACATGTAGGACTGTATGGGTAACTGTCCCCTAGCATTTAGCCCCATAAGTTGTACTCCATTTACGTGACACTTATGTGGTATGTAATAGGCGTGCATGCAGGTCAAGGCCAGACGTGTGCTGTCATCAATGTGGGTGATTTTGGAAAAGTGTTGGCAGATCAGGTGTTGATGGTTGTCCACAAATGGAAACATGCATGTAGATGTGATTGACCTATAGATACCTAATTCCTAGGTGGCAGCCCTCCAAACATGTCTTCCACTCACTAAATCCATATACAGGAGGATATGGCTTCATTGTTGTCCTCGACAGTTGTGATGATGTATTGCATGCCCATCCCCCCTGAGGCACTGGGGTAGAGGAAGAACATATATGTAAGTGGATGTGATGGTCACAGTGTAGATGACAGTTATCTCATTCAAGCATGCATGTGTCCCAAACAACACTGACCCCTTATAATTAGCAACTGTATACCATCCTGCCAATTACTTTGACGAATCACTTGCCTTGGGTGCGTTGAAGTTGACTCAGATGATAAAGATTAATTGGGCTGGCCCATGTGAAGTACTTGCTGCATTTGCACTGTGACACATTGCACTACATCAATGCACAGATTACTTCTTTCGTATACCTCTTCTTGTGCTTTGCTGTGCTGTTAAATACTTGATGGGTAGGCAGCATTGCCATTTCATTCATCAGGGACAATATATCATCTGTACTGTGATTTGGACTGCATGTGCAATTGGAGGAGAGTGTTAGATTATCATCTGTACATGCATCACACAGTGATGGTTGCCTGTCTCATTTTTACAGCTGCCAACATGAATGCAGAGGAGATCAGGGATTTTCCGAAGTGGGCAGTGTGGTACAGACATATCTTGGATGTCAAGTCTGGGTTTTGGAAGATGGCAAGATGCTATCGGAGAGAGAGAGCCACAGGAGAATGGCGGGCTTTCAGCCATGGGGGGGCAGTATTGGCCACAATGGGTGGAACCACAACTGCACCCAGTATCATATCGGCCACCATGACATCAGCCCCACCTGCTGCATTATCAACCTCGGGACCAACACCCACCACACCTGCTGCACTTTCCACTTCAGCACCATCGACCACCACACCTGCAGGAGCAACTACGTCTGAAACAGAGACCACCACATCTGCTGCTTTCCCAGCTCCAGAGGGACAGATAAAAAAGCTTGACAATCTCCAGTGGGACGTGGACAAAAATAGCCACAGGCTATAATCTATCAAAAAAACTCTGAGGAGGGCAAACCTCTGAACTCCTGCCTCTCCTCACCACCAATTCCGTCCCTTCCCTCCTCATTACTTATCCAGTTTTTAAGTGGGTTTAGGGGGTTTAGTGATAGGGTAGTAGTTTAAATAGGATAAGTAGGTGGGGGGTTCATATTTTTACATGTTAGTTTGTTTGTTGAGGGTGGGGCTTTTGTGTATTTAAATAATAATAAAATACATATATATATATATATATATATATAAAAATGTAAAAAAATACAAAAAATATATATATATTTGTTTAGTATTAGTTAGTATCTGTTTAGGTTAGTATAAGTTGTCCTACATGTGTCTCGTCATATAAAGGGGGTGGGGGGTTAATGTTTAGAGTGCACTGTTAAATGTGGTAAGTAAGCTTAGCATAGGGTAGTTAGGGCCAGTTGTGGGTAATCTATAGTTAGGATAGATAAGGTTAGTATAGGTGTGTTACATAGTTTTAAGTTCTGTTTTGTACATATTTATTAAAGATTTAGATACTCCTCTACTGCATGTGTCATATGCTTGGGGCGCAGGGTCTTTGCATGTGTATACAGTGCCAATTGCATGTTGGCCTGTGTATTCCGTCCTGCATCCAGATCCCTCGCTTGACATGTTAATTCCAACTTTCAACTGAGCTGTCACATTGACAGCTACAACAAATCAAAATCTCAATGCATCTGCCATCCATTGTACCCACCACTCAACGGGACTATGGTTCCCATGTATTGGGTAGGTAGGTGTGGTTTTAAAACTGTCATTGTTTGGATCCTGTGACGCAATGTTGGGCACTGTGGGACATCTGCCTGCAGCCTGATGTTCATGTGAGCACTGCTAAACTGAGTAGTGTCAAGTTCAGATGAGGCCAAGTATATAAATTTCACACCTATGTGTTTTCATTTTACTCCCAGCTGACGTTATTGGCCAAACACTCTTACACAGCCATTTCGGCTGTATGTTGTGGGTGAGGCATGTATGTTTTAAAGCAAATGTCACATACACAATGACTTTCTTGTAGGGGATGTGGCCAGCATTGAGTTTTATCTTGTAGATACCTTGGCTGAGAAATATACCATTATTGCACTGCATTTGCCTCATTTTTGTTTATGCAAATGCAGTGCAAACTTTAAAAAAAGAATGATATTTTTTAAGTTTGTGATGTATTTGTTTAAAAAATGACGCATATGCTGCATGGAATATTTAGGTTTCATGGCCCTTGTCCATAAATATATGCCCACATTATTTCTGCACTCTGGTATTGACACTCTGTGACCATAGACATGTTACATGCATCACAAATCTCCAGCAAAGTAGATGTGTCACATTACACAGAGACAAAGTGGTTGTGTAGGTAGTGGTTATTTTAAAGTGCTGTAGTGCAATAGTTACATGGTCCAGGTTTGTGGCCCCATTAGTGTAAAGCATTCTATTGTGATGCAACACAAGTGCAAGGTTAAGGGACATATCATTGGACATGCTGAGATAAAATGTCATTCAGTGAAGAGGAACATGAATTGCCAATTGAATAGTGGGAGACAACTGCAGTCCATAGTGGTAAGGTTAACAGTGTGTCAGTGAAGAGTGCATGTCACCATGCGTAGCAACAATGGAATGTTTTCAAGCACAGGATAAAGAAAAATCAGTTCCCATGTGGCACAGGCTGGTGCTACCGGGTACTCCGACGGGTGAAGATGATCTGTTCCATATCTTCAGCCTTTGATGTGTGTGTCGTCTCCTCTGCCCTTAATGGTGATGGTTTTGAGGGGGAAACACACACTTCAGTGGTTGGAGAAGTAGACTCCAAATTCCCGGCAGCTGCCATCTGTGGAACTAGATATGGCATAACTGCAGCAAGGAGGAACTGCTGATTATTGAGTACGGCAGCAACACCCTGTGGTAGGCAGCCATGCCTGCCCTGAAGGAGTCCAGCTTGTTGTCATGCATGCAGCTGCAAGATTGGGAAGGCAGGTGTTGTGGCAACTCCCTCACAGCAGTGGTGAGGTCCCTCACACACTGTTGGACTCCTTGATGTAGGGATTGTGTGACTTGTATGGCTGCTGACTGTCCTGCAGACGTCATCATGCACAAGTGCATCCCCTCAAGGCTGGCTGCCAAAGCTTGCAACCCCACCTGCACCTCCTTGGCCAGCTCCCCCTGTACTCCCACTACTGTCC
The DNA here is from genome assembly GCF_031143425.1 of Pleurodeles waltl. NCBI lineage: Eukaryota > Metazoa > Chordata > Amphibia > Caudata > Salamandridae > Pleurodeles > Pleurodeles waltl. Next base: position 625,715,960 of record NC_090446.1, read on the forward strand.
TCTCAAAGGTGGTCCCAGTGTCATCAGAGTCCTCAGCTGTGTTTGAGCTGGCAGGTCGTACTATTGGGGTGGTAGGTGGGTCCTCTGGGATGGCTGCTATATGTGTGTTCCTCCTTGCAACTGGAGGTGGTGTCTGGAGGGTTCCCAGGACACCTTGGAGGGTTGCCTGGCTGATGGTTGTCAGCTGGTCATCCAGGTCATCAGGGTAGTCCATGACAGACAGATTCACAGGAGAGCTATTGTCCTCTGCAATAAGATATTGTACAATTAGTGTGTCTGTGTTGTGGCCGTTGTAATGTGACATCACTGAGTTCCTATAGGTGGTACATTGTTATCTTGGTTCCCATGCATTGTTCCTGTCACTAATATTTGCAGTCTCTCAGCCCTATGCACCCCCTGCATGTCACATGTAGTGTGGGCAGTTTGGACAATTGTCTGCGTCACATCTTCTAGCTGTGGGTTTTGTCCAAAATGTGGCTTGCCACCTTCTTGTCCTAATCAAACCTCCCTCCGCTTCCATTAGCATGGTGAGGACTTGTAATGATTGTTGGTGTGCTGATGCCACAGCACCACTCATGACAATATGGCCCTGTCCCAGTCTTTCATTTTTTACATACACTTATGCGGTGCTGGGACCTAGCACCATTTCATGTATGGCATTTCCATGAAACGATACAGGTGTCACCATTGTTAGTTTCTCATGATGATGTTTGCGTATGTGTGCTACATTGCATTGCACTGATGGGCCTGGCAGAGTTCCATTTCCTCTTATGACTATGTGGGTGTGTTTGCCTAGCTACACAGATATGTCTTCCACCTCAATGCTGTTGTCTTAGCACTATTACTCCTGAGATGTTGCATGGTGGCATTGCAGCTATTGTGACACAGGCACAGGGGTAAACCCTGGAATGGGCAGCATAGGTCGAGATTACTGCTGTGTACATCATAATATATGTGACAGTGCCTGATGGGTATTGAGTCTATGGACATGAGCAGTTGACAGGATTTGCAATTTGATTGGGATTGATCACGTAGTTATACTAAATTCTGAGTGTGTTTGTGCCTTGGGTAGCTAACTGCCAATTCCTAATTGACCAGCACACACAACGCAGGTAGTAGTGGCAATAGTTGTCAGTGGTAAATGCTACTTGAGCCAATGGCCTGAGAATGAGCATTGTCCTCTAGTTCACAATCTGACAGTACCAGCTGTCCTGTGACAGCAGACAAGTTTTACGTTCTACCCTACCCTCCTGGTCTGCTTCAGCATTTCCAGCAGCCTTGGCATGGTGGTGTACCCCCATGCAAAGGTTGTTGATGTGGTGTTGTGCTGTGCCCCTGGATGCCCCTGCAAAGCCCATGCACCAGGCATGGACAGTGCAGGGAGTCCCGTGCCATGTCCCTTTGCCCTTTCCACTGACTGATTTTCAGGGCTGACATGCATTGTTTAGTAGGTATGTGCCTCCCCCTTCTTGCACTTGACATTTAGGCATTTTTGTCCACCATGCAACTTACCCTGCATATGTATTGTTTCCTGGTAGTATGAGCTGTCCTGCGATACCAGTGACGATTTCCTCCACGATGATGGCTGCAACCATCTCCTCCATCTCGTCCAGGTCCTCTTGCGGTGCTGGACTCCCACCTTCGGTCTGCAGTGCTGCCTTCCTGTTCCTTGCCATTTTCTCCTTTGCTCTGCGCTTGCAGTCATGGCAGCATTTCTTGCACTCTGTGACAGTTCTTCTGACCTCTGCCACACTGTTAATCTTATCCACAATTCGTTGCCAAATTGCCTCTCTCCCTCCAATTGGCAATTTAGAGGTGATGAATAGTTGATGCTGGTGCTCTGTCACCTCTCTGACCAGGATTTCTTGCTCCTCTGAGCTGAAGTGACACTTCCTCTTCTTCTTGTCTCTCCCCTGGGTCTTGTCTGTCTCCTTCTGGCTGGTTCCTGGTTGTGTGGGGTCTCCCGGGGGTCTCTCCTGGCTTCTGGGATCCATTTTGGAGCTCATTATCACTGTTTGCTGTTTCTCTTTTTCACTTTATTGGGGTGAAAAATGGCGCAACGTTTTTCCATGTCGCAAACATGATTAGAGTCATTTTTCCTGCATTACTGTCATTTTGCCTTACGACAAGGTGCAGTGGTTAGCGTCAGGAAAAATGACTCTAACCTTTTCTTAGTGCCACCGTGCGTCAAAGTATAAATATGACACACGGGTGGCATTAAGAAATGACGCTTGCTAGCACTAAAATCTTTGACGCAAAACTGCATTCGTGCAGTTTTGCATCCAAAAGTATAAATCTGGCCCTAACAGTATACACATCTGAAGTGAGGTCCCACTCCCAACTAAGTGATATCAAAAGAAGATCCTCAATACTGAGTTGGTGTTGCTTCCACCACATCCACCCCACTAAGTGTGTGATTAACTAATGGTGTAAATTATTAAGTCACACCTCAATAAATCACACAGCCTAGGGGAAGAGGGTTAGGGATTTGATGAATGGATGGGAAAGGGTATTTAGGGTAAGGTTTGACAAAAAGACAAACACTAGATAAATACAATATTTACCTGGACAATGATCAGCAACCTATTGTGGAAAGAATAGAAATTAATGAGTATGACACAGTTAACTTAAATGGATTGCAAAAAATCCATCAGCCCCAGAGAGAACCATGTTATAATTATATATGTGTGAATGTTCTGTCAACTAGGTTTGCAAAATAGTAAATACCAATAATGTTGGAGTGAAGCTAGCTTACACAGGTCTAAAACAAGATTACTAAAAGATAGTAGTCTGTATTGCCAAATTGGGTGGTGCATCTGCATTCTTCTTGGATTGCCAGATGAAGTGATTTGATAAGGTAAGCATGAGTGTTATGCTACTTTTCACTTTTATGCAGGAGAAGAGAAGGCCTGCAGGTTGTAAAACTAAACAGAAAAGATTATATTGTAGAATCAAGAAGGATAGAATCCAAGGTAAGTTTCATGAGGAGTAGTTTACCAAGAAGACTCAGAGGAGGCAGAGCAAGAGCATAGTCCTTTGCAATCATCCATTTTATGACTGATGTGCGATCAATAAAGTGAGGGCAATTACAACAACCAACAATCACAGACAAGTGGCTGCATGTATAGGGCTGATCAAATGTAGGAAACTTCCCTCTTTCTTAGCATGGTTACCCCCTTTTTCTGCCTGATTTCAGTGTGTTTGACTGTGTTCACTGGGATCCCGGTGATTATGCTCTCTTTTTCAAACTCTGTATTTCATCCAACAATTGGCACACTAGTGCCCCACTGCATGGCCCTAGTATAAGGTACCTAGATACCCAGGGTATTGGGCTTCTATAGGACCCATATGGGCTGCAGCATATATTTTGCCACTCATAGGGAGCCCAAGCAAAGGATTCTGCAAGACTGCCATTGCAGCCTCCATGAAAAGGTGCCAGCACCCTTTCAGTGTCATTTTTCACTGCACCAGATCACTTATAAGTCACCCCTATGGCAGGCGTTCTATCCCAGAGGGCAGGGTGCACAGTAACTCTGTGTAAGGGCACCCCTGCACCAGCAGAGGTGCCCCCAAGAACTCCAGGCCCATTTTCCCAGACTTCGTGAGTGCGGGGACGCCATTTTACAGGTGTACTGGACATAGGTCAATACCTACATCCAACTACATAATTGTGACTCCGAACATAGGCATGTTGGTATCAAACATGTTGGAATCATACCCCAATGCATGTGCAAGCACTGGTTGTATGATTCCATGCAGTCTGGAGGCTCCTTAGAAGACCCCAAGCTTTGCTCCAAAAAGCCTTCTGAGGTTTTCCAGGCAGCCCAAGCTGCTGCCACCTCCCAGAAAGGTTTCTGCCCTCCTGCTGCTTGACCAGCTCAGGCCCAGGAAGGCAGAACAAAGAATTTCCTTCTGGAGAGGGGTGTTACACCCTCTCCCTTTGGACATAGGTGTTGTAGGCTTGGGAGGGGTAGCCTCCCCAAGCCACTACTAATGCTTTGAAGGGCACCATTGGTTCCCTCCTTGCATAAACCAGTCTACACCAGTCCAGGGACCCACAGTCCCTGGTCTGGCGTGAAACTGGGCAAAGGAAAAGGCAGTGACCACTTCCCTGTCAATCACTACCCCAGGTGTGGTGCTCAGAGCTCCTGCAGAGGGTCTCTGGTTTTTACCTTCTTGTATCCAAGGTTTGCAGGGAGCTCTGGGAGCATCTGAGTGGCCAGGCCAGCAGGTGATGTCAGATCCCCCTACTGATAGGTGGTCACCCAGCTAGGTGACCAAACCCCTTTCAGGGCTATTTAGGGTCTCTCTCTTGGGTGGTTCCTCAGATTCGGTTTGGAAGACTCCAACAGTATTCCTCTGCAATCTCCACTTCAACTTCTGGCTGAAGAAACTGCATCTGGATGCTCCAGGACCCGACAAGCTGCAATAAATAAGCAAGACACCTCCTGCAACATTGTATCCATGGTTCCTTCCAGTAACTGCAATGTTTCCCTGGTCGTGCATCCTTTGACCACAGCCCATCTTCAGCCTGCACCGGAAGGAAGAAGGAATCTCCTTTGGGGTGAAGGAGTCACTCCCCTTCTTCTGCAGGCACCAACTGCAACAATGACCGGCTGCATGGATCCCCTCTCCTGCTGAGCTGCATGGATGCTGCATCGCAGGTGGTAGATTGAAATGGTCCCCATGGACCTCTCTTCCAGCTGTCCAACTTGGGTGGAGGTAAGACCTAGCCTTCCCACGCAGGACCGTATGCCTGTGCTCCACGTCCGTTGCAGCTGCCAAAGCTTATTGGAATCTTTTCCAAAGGATCTTCAGGCATATTGAAGCGCAAGTCCCCAGCACTCCATTGTGTGATGCACAGCTCCTGAGTGGTTCTCCGGTGGCGTGGGAGCCCTTTTCGTAGTGCTGCATTGGCCTCTTCTTTGAAGTTCGTGTCCCCGTCCTCTGGGACTCCTGTGAGTGCTGCCTGTGCTTCTCTGGTCTCTCTGTGTTGCTGTAGGTGTAGGAAAGTACCATCTTGCCTGGCATGTTACCCCCATTTTTCACTGTATATATGTTGTTTTAGTTGTATGTGTCACTGGGACCCTGGTAACCCAGGGCCCCAGTGCTCATAAGTGTGCCTGAATGTGTTACCTGTGTAGTGACTAACTGTCTCACTGAGGCTCTGCTAATCAGAACCTCAGTGGTTATGCTCTCTCATTTCTTTCCAAATTGTCACTGACAGGCTAGTGACCATTTTTACCAATTTACATTGGCTTACTGGAACACCCTTATAATTCCCTAGTATATGGTACTGAGGTACCCAGGGTATTGGGGTTCCAGGAGATCCCTATGGGCTGCAGCATTTCTTTTGCCACCCATAGGGAGCTCTGACAAATCTTACACAGGCCTGCCACTGCAGCCTGAGTGAAATAACGTCCACGTTATTTCACAGCCATTTTACACTGCACTTAAGTAACTTATAAGTCACCTATATGTCTAACCTTTACCTGGTAAAGGTTAGGTGCAAAGTTACTTAGTGTGAGGGCACCCTGGCACTAGCCAAGGTGCCCCCACATTGTTCAGAGCCAATTCACTGAACTTTGTGAGTGCGGGGACACCATTACACGCGTGCACTACATATAGGTCACTACCTAGATGTAGCTTCACCATGGTAACTCCGAATATGGCCATGTAACATGTCTATGATCATGGAATTGCCCCCTCTATGCCATCCTGGCATTGTTGGTACAATTCCATGATCCCAGTGGTCTGTAGCACAGACCCTGGTACTGCCAGACTGCCCTTCCTGGGGTTTCTCTGCAGCTGCTGCTGCTGCCAACCCCTCAGACAGGCAGCTGCCCTCCTGGGGTCCAGCCAGGCCTGGCCCAGGATGGCAGAACAAAGAACTTCCTCTGAGAGAGGGTGTGACACCCTCTCCCTTTGGAAAATGGTGTGAAGGCAGGGGAGGAGTAGCCTCCCACAGCCTCTGGAAATGCTTTGTTGGGCACAGATGTGCCCAATTCTGCATAAGCCAGTCTACACCGGTTCAGGGACCCCTTAGCCCCTGCTCTGGCGCGAAACTGGACAAAGGAAAGGGGAGTGACCACTCCCCTGACCTGCACCTCCCCTGGGAGGTGTCCAGAGCTCCTCCAGTGTGCTCCAGACCTCTGCCATCTTGGAAACAGAGGTGCTGCTGGCACACTGGACTGCTCTGAGTGGCCAGTGCCACCAGGTGACGTCAGAGACTCCTGCTGATAGGCTCCTTCAGGTGTTAGTAGCCTTTCCTCTCTCCTAGATAGCCAAACCCTCTTTTCTGGCTATTTAGGGTCTCTGTCTCTGGGGAAACTTTAGATAACGAATGCATGAGCTCAGCCGAGTTCCTCTGCATCTCCCTCTTCACCTTCTGATAAGGAATCGACCGCTGACCGCGCTGTAAGCCTGCAAACCTGCAACATAGTAGCAAAGACGACTACTGCAACTCTGTAACGCTGATCCTGCCGCCTTCTCGACTGTTTTCCTGCTTGTGCATGCTGTGGGGGTAGCCTGCCTCCTCTCTGCACCAGAAGCTCCGAAGAAATCTCCTGTGGGTCGACGGAATCTTCCCCCTGCAACCGCAGGCACCAAAAAGCTGCATTACCGGTCCCTTGGGTCTCCTCTCAGCACGACGAGCGAGGTCCCTCGAATCCAGCGACGCTGTCCAAGTGACCCCCACAGTCCAGTGACTCTTCAGCCCAAGTTTGGTGGAGGTAAGTCCTTGCCTCACCTCGCTGGGCTGCATTGCTGGGAACCGCAACTTTGCAGCTTCTCCGGCCCCTGTGCACTTCCGGCGGAAATCCTTCGTGCACAGCCAAGCCTGGGTCAACGGCACTCTAACCTGCATTGCACGACTTTCTAAGTTGGTCTCCGGCGACGTAGGACTCCTTTGTGCAACTTCGGCGAGCACTGTTTCACGCATCCTCGTAGTGCCTGTTTCTGGCACTTATCCGGGTGCTACCTGCTTCAGTGAGGGCTCATTGTCTTGCTCGACGTCCCCTCTCTCTGCAGGTCCAATTTGCGACCTTCTGGTCCCTCCTGGGCCCCAGCAGCGTCCAAAAACGCCAAACGCACGATTTGCGTGTAACAAGGCTTGTTGGTGTCCTTCCGGCGGGAAAACACTTCTGAACGACTCTCCCAGGGGAGAGGGATCCGTCCACCAAAGGGGAAGTCTCTAGCCCTTTTTGTTCCTGCAGAAACCTCAGCTTCTTCTGTCCAGTCGAAGCTTCTTTGCACCCGCAGCTGGCATTTCCTGGGCATCTGCCCATCTCCGACTTGCTTGTGACTTTTGGACTTGGTCCCCTTGTTCCACAGGTACCCTAGATTGGAAATCCACAGTTGTTGCATTGCTGGTTTGTGTCTTCCCTGCATTATTCCTCTAACACGACTATTTTGTCCTCAGGGGAACTTTAGTGCACTTTGCACTGACTTTTCAGGGTCTTGGGGAGGGTTATTTTTCTAACTCTCACTATTTTCTAATAGTCCCAGCGACCCTCTACAAGGTCACATAGGTTTGGGGTCCATTCGTGGTTCGCATTCCACTTTTGGAGTATATGGTTTGTGTTGCCCCTATCCCTATGTTTCCCCATTGCATCCTATTGTAACTATACATTGTTTGCACTGTTTTCTAAGACTATACTGCATATTTTTGCTATTGTGTATATATATCTTGTGTATATTTTCTATCCTCTCACTGAGGGTACACTCTAAGATACTTTGGCATATTGTCATAAAAATAAAGTACCTTTATTTTTAGTATAACTGTGTATTGTGTTTTCTTATGATATTGTGCATATGACACTAAGTGGTACTGTAGTAGCTTCACACGTCTCCTAGTTCAGCCTAAGCTGCTCTGCTAAGCTACCATTATCTATCAGCCTAAGCTGCTAGACACTCTATACACTAATAAGGGATAACTGGGCCTGGTGCAAGGTGCAAGTACCCCTTGGTACTCACTACAAGCCAGTCCAGCCTCCTACATTGGTTGTGCAGTGGTGGGATAAGTGCTTGAGACTACTTACCACTCTTGTCATTGTACTTTTCATAAGAGAAAAATATACAAAACAAGGTCAGTGTATATACACATAGCCAAAAGTTTTGCATTTCCTCTTTTCACTCTTTTCTAAGTGCTGAAAAGTACTTCTAAAACTTTCAAAAAGTTCTTAAAAGTTTAAAAAGTTTTTTCTGTCTTTCCAAAAAGTTCTGAAAACTTTTTTCTCTTTTTCTATCACTTTAACTCTCTCTAAAAAATGTCTGGCACAGGAAAAAATGTTGAACTGTCCAAACTTGCATATGATCACTTTAGCTGGAAAGGAGCAAGGAGTCTCTGCATAGAGAGAGGTTTGAGTGTAGGGAAGAATCCTTCCTTAGAACTGTTAATTAACATGCTTAGAGTACAGGATAAGGCCATAAGTGCCCAATCTGTAGAAAAAGTAGCTAATGGTTCTCAATCTGATCCAGGGACTCCCCCAGGAAAAGATTCAGGAAAGAAACTTCTCAGCCTGCCCATTACTAGACAGTCTAGCATAGTTGGTACAGAGGTTGAATCACACCATACTGATGGTGTGCTCTCACATTATACTGGTAGCCAAGCTGTTAGGGTGCCCTCTGTAAGGGACAGGTCTCCTTCTGTTCATTCCCATCATACCTCTGTATCTAGAAATGTCCCTCCCACCCACCCTGATGACAGATTGTTAGAAAGGGAGCTCAATAGATTGAGAGTGGAACAAACCAGACTGAAGCTCAAGAAGCAACAGCTGGATTTGGATAGACAGTCTTTAGAATTAGAGAAGGAAAGACAGAAGTTGGGTTTAGATACCCATGGTGGCAGCAGCAGTATTCCCCATAGTCATCCTGCAAAAGAGCATGATTCCAGGAATCTGCACAAGATAGTTCCCCCTTATAAGGAGGGGGATGACATTAACAAGTGGGTTGCTGCACTTGAGAGGGCCTGTGCTGTACAGGATGTCCCTCAAAAGCAGTGGGCTGCTATCCTATGGCTATCATTTAGTGGAAAAGGTAGGGATAGGCTCCTTACTGTAAAAGAAAATGATGCTAATAATTTCCAAGTTCTTAAGAATGCACTCCTGGATGGTTATGGCTTAACCACTGAACAGTACAGGATAAAGTTCAGAGAGACCAAAAAGGAGTCTTCACAAGACTGGGTTGATTTCATTGACCAGGCAGTGAAGGCCTTGGAGGGGTGGTTACATGGCAGTAAAGTTACTGATTATGACAGCCTGTATAACTTAATCCTGAGAGAGCATATTCTTAATAATTGTGTGTCTGATTTGTTGCACCAGTACTTGGTGGACTCTGATCTGACCTCTCCCCAAGAATTGGGAAAGAAGGCAGACAAATGGGTCAGAACAAGAGTGAACAGAAAAGTTCATACAGGGGTTGACAAAGATGGCAACAAAAAGAAGGATGGTAAGTCTTCTGACAAGGGTGGGGACAAATCTAAAAATGAGTCTTCATCAGGCCCACAAAAACACTCTGGTGGGGGTGGTGGGTCCAAATCCTCCTTTAATCAGAACAAGGAAAAGAAACCATGGTGCTATTTATGTAAAATAAAAGGCCATTGGACAACAGATCCCAGTTGTCCAAAGAAAGGCACCACAGCTCCTACCACTACAACCCCTACTGCTACACCTAGTGTCCCTACTAATAGCAGTGGTGGTGGGAGCAAACCTACTAATAGCCAATCCAAGGGAGTAGCTGGGCTCACTTTTGGTAATTTAGTTGGGGTTGGTCTGATTAGGGGGACCACAGAGGCTACTTTAGTCTCTGAAGGGGCTATTGATTTAGCCACTTTGGTTGCTTGCCCCCATAACTTGGAGAAGTACAAACAACTAACCCTAATAAATGGTGTTGAGGTCCAGGCCTACAGGGACACAGGTGCCAGTGTCACAATGGTGATTGAGAAACTGGTGCACCCTGAACAACACATACTTGGACACCAGTACCAAGTAACCAATGCTCACAACATAACACAAAGCCACCCCATGGCTGTTGTAAATCTCAACTGGGGGGGGGTAACTGGTCCAAAGAAAGTTGTGGTAGCTTCAGATTTACCTGTAGACTGTCTATTAGGGAATGATTTGGAGACATCAGCTTGGTCAGATGTGGAGTTGGAGGCCCATGCAGCAATGCTGGGCATCCCAGGGCATATTTTTCCATTGACAAGGGCTCAGGCCAAAAAGCAAAAAGGACAGGGAAGCTTGGATCCTGGAACAATGGACCAAGTGCTCCCTAAAGCTAGGGCTAGTAGAAGCAAACCACTTCCTACTATCCCTCCCTCTACAGTGGATTCTACTTCTGAGGAAGAAGAATTCCCTCCCTGTGCAGAACCTACACCAGAGGAGCTGGAAGCAGACACTGCTGAGCTTTTGGGTGAAGGGAGGCCTGCCAGAGAGGAGCTGAGTGTGGCACAGCAAACCTGTCCCACATTAGAGGGTCTCAGACAGCAAGCTGTCAAACAGGCTAATGGGGATGTCAGTGACTCTCACTGAGTTTACTGGGAGGACAACCTCTTGTACACTGAGCATAGGGATCCTAAACCTGGAGCTGCCAGGAGATTAGTGATTCCTCAGGAGTACAGAAAGTTCCTCCTAACACTGGCACATGACATTCCCCTAGCTGGGCACCTGGGTCAAATGAAAACTTGGGACAGATTGGTTCCATTGTTTCATTGGCCTAGGATGTCTGAGGACACAAAGGAATTTTGTAAGTCCTGTGAAACCTGTCAAGCCAGTGGCAAGACAGGTGGCACTCCAAAGGCACCCCTTATCCCACTGCCTGTGGTTGGGGTTCCCTTTGAAAGGGTAGGGGTGACATAGTTGGCCCCCTTGACCCTCCTATTGCTTCAGGCAATAGGTTTATCTTGGTGGTAGTGGACCATGCCACAAGATATCCTGAAGCTATTCCTTTAAGGACCACTACAGCTCCTGCAGTGGCAAAGGCCCTCCTGGGAATATTTTCCAGGGTGGGCTTCCCAAAGGAAGTAGTATCAGACAGAGGAAGCAATTTCATGTCTGCATACTTAAAGGCCATGTGGAAGGAGTGTGGTGTAACGTACAAGTTCACAACACCCTATCATCCACAAACAAATGGACTGGTGGAGAGATTTAATAAAACTCTCAAAGGCATGATTATGGGACTCCCTGAAAAACTCCGCAGGAGATGGGATATCCTTCTACCATGCCTCCTTTTTGCCTACAGGGAGGTACCCCAGAAAGGAGTGGGCTTCAGCCCCTTTGAACTTCTTTTTGGACACCCTGTTAGGGGTCCACTCACACTTGTAAAGGAGGGTTGGGAACAACCTTTAAAAGCTCCTAAGCAAGATATTGTGGATTATGTACTTGGCCTCAGATCAAGGATGGCTGAGTACATGAAAAAGGCCAGTAAAAACCTTCAGGCCAGCCAAGAGCTCCAGAAGCAATGGCATGATCAGAAGGCTGTTTTGGTTCAGTACCAACCAGGGCAGAAAGTGTGGGTCTTGGAGCCTGTGGCCCCAAGAGCACTCCAAGATAAATGGAGTGGACCCCACACAATTGTTGAAAAAAAGGGTGAAGTCACCTACTTGGTTGACTTAGGCACTGCCAGGAGTCCCCTTAGGGTGCTCCATGTCAACCGCCTGAAACCCTACTATGACAGGGCTGATCTCACCCTGCTCATGGCAACAGATGAGGGACAGGAAGAAGACAGTGATCCTCTACCTGATCTCTTCTCTTCCACAGAACAAGATGCTCTTGTGGAAGGTGTAGTTTTGGCTGATTGTCTTACTGCTGAGCAGAAAGATAATTGCATAAATCTCCTAGGACAATTTTCAGAACTCTTCTCTACTGTGCCAGGCACCACTTCTTGGTGTGAGCACACTATAGATACTGGAGACAGTTTACCTGTCAAAAGTAAGATCTATAGGCAGCCTGACCATGTCAGGGACTGCATAAAGCAAGAAGTTCAGAAAATGTTGGAACTAGGAGTGGTTGAGCACTCTGACAGTCCATGGGCTTCTCCTGTGGTACTGGTACCAAAACCCAATTCTAAAGATGGAAAGAAGGAAATGAGGTTTTGTGTAGACTATAGAGGTCTCAACTTGGTAACCAAAACTGATGCTCACCCTATACCCAGGGCAGATGAGCTTATAGATACACTGGCATCTGCCAAGTATCTAAGCACTTTTGATTTGACTGCAGGGTATTGGCAGATCAAATTGTCAGAAGATGCTAAACCTAAGACTGCATTTTCTACCATTGGAGGACATTACCAGTTTACGGTAATGCCTTTTGGTTTGAAAAATGCACCTGCCACTTTTCAGAGGTTGGTGAACACAGTCCTGCAAGGGCTGGAAGCTTTCAGTGCAGCATATTTGGACGATATAGCTGTCTTTAGCTCCAGCTGGGATGATCACCTGGTCCACCTTTGGAAAGTTTTGGAGGCCCTGCAAAAGGCAGGCCTCACTATCAAGGCTTCAAAGTGCCAGATAGGGCAGGGTAAGGTGGTTTATCTGGGACACCTTGTTGGTGGGGAACAGATTGCACCACTTCAGGGGAAAATCCAAACTATTATTGATTGGGTTCCCCCTACCACTCAGACTCAGGTGAGAGCCTTCCTAGGCCTCACTGGGTTTTACAGGAGGTTCATTAAGAACTATGGCTCCATTGCAGCCCCTCTTAATGACCTCACATCCAAGAAAATGCCTAAAAAGGTATTATGGACAGCAAGCTGTCAGAAAGCTTTTGAGGAGCTGAAGCAGGCCATGTGCTCTGCACCTGTCCTGAAAAGCCCTTGTTACTCTAAAAAATTCTATGTCCAAACTGATGCATCTGAATTAGGAGTAGGGGCAGTCCTATCACAACTTAATTCTGAGGGCCAGGATCAACCTGTTGCTTTTATTAGTAGGTTGACCCCTAGAGAAAAGCGTTGGTCTGCCATTGAGAGGGAGGCCTTTGCTGTGGTCTGGGCTCTGAAGAAGTTGAGGCCATACCTGTTTGGCACTCACTTCATTGTTCAGACAGACCACAAACCTCTACTTTGGCTAAAACAAATGAAAGGTGAAAATCCTAAATTGTTGAGGTGGTCCATATCCCTACAGGGAATGGACTATACAGTGGAACATAGACCTGGGAGTAGCCACTCCAATGCAGATGGACTCTCCAGATATTTCCACTTAGACAATGAAGACTCATCAGGTAATGGCTAGTCTTATTGTCCTTCGTTTGGTGGGGGGTTGTGTAGGAAAGTACCATCTTGCCTGGCATGTTACCCCCATTTTTCACTGTATATATGTTGTTTTAGTTGTATGTGTCACTGGGACCCTGGTAACCCAGGGCCCCAGTGCTCATAAGTGTGCCTGAATGTGTTACCTGTGTAGTGACTAACTGTCTCACTGAGGCTCTGCTAATCAGAACCTCAGTGGTTATGCTCTCTCATTTCTTTCCAAATTGTCACTGACAGGCTAGTGACCATTTTTACCAATTTACATTGGCTTACTGGAACACCCTTATAATTCCCTAGTATATGGTACTGAGGTACCCAGGGTATTGGGGTTCCAGGAGATCCCTATGGGCTGCAGCATTTCTTTTGCCACCCATAGGGAGCTCTGACAAATCTTACACAGGCCTGCCACTGCAGCCTGAGTGAAATAACGTCCACGTTATTTCACAGCCATTTTACACTGCACTTAAGTAACTTATAAGTCACCTATATGTCTAACCTTTACCTGGTAAAGGTTAGGTGCAAAGTTACTTAGTGTGAGGGCACCCTGGCACTAGCCAAGGTGCCCCCACATTGTTCAGAGCCAATTCACTGAACTTTGTGAGTGCGGGGACACCATTACACGCGTGCACTACATATAGGTCACTACCTATATGTAGCTTCACCATGGTAACTCCGAATATGGCCATGTAACATGTCTATGATCATGGAATTGCCCCCTCTATGCCATCCTGGCATTGTTGGTACAATTCCATGATCCCAGTGGTCTGTAGCACAGACCCTGGTACTGCCAGACTGCCCTTCCTGGGGTTTCTCTGCAGCTGCTGCTGCTGCCAACCCCTCAGACAGGCAGCTGCCCTCCTGGGGTCCAGCCAGGCCTGGCCCAGGATGGCAGAACAAAGAACTTCCTCTGAGAGAGGGTGTGACACCCTCTCCCTTTGGAAAATGGTGTGAAGGCAGGGGAGGAGTAGCCTCCCCCAGCCTCTGGAAATGCTTTGTTGGGCACAGATGTGCCCAATTCTGCATAAGCCAGTCTACACCGGTTCAGGGACCCCTTAGCCCCTGCTCTGGCATGAAACTGGACAAAGGAAAGGGGAGTGACCACTCCCCTGACCTGCACCTCCCCTGGGAGGTGTCCAGAGCTCCTCCAGTGTGCTCCAGACCTCTGCCATCTTGGAAACAGAGGTGCTGCTGGCACACTGGACTGCTCTGAGTGGCCAGTGCCACCAGGTGACGTCAGAGACTCCTGCTGATAGGCTCCTTCAGGTGTTAGTAGCCTTTCCTCTCTCCTAGGTAGCCAAACCCTCTTTTCTGGCTATTTAGGGTCTCTGTCTCTGGGGAAACTTTAGATAACGAATGCATGAGCTCAGCCGAGTTCCTCTGCATCTCCCTCTTCACCTTCTGATAAGGAATCGACCGCTGACCGCGCTGGAAGCCTGCAAACCTGCAACATAGTAGCAAAGACGACTACTGCAACTCTGTAACGCTGATCCTGCCGCCTTCTTGACTGTTTTCCTGCTTGTGCATGCTGTGGGGGTAGCCTGCCTCCTCTCTGCACCAGAAGCTCCGAAGAAATCTCCCGTGGGTCGACGGAATCTTCCCCCTGCAACCGCAGGCACCAAAAAGCTGCATTACCGGTCCCTTGGGTCTCCTCTCAGCACGACGAGCGAGGTCCCTCGAATCCAGCGATGCTGTCCAAGTGACCCCCACAGGCCAGTGACTCTTCAGCCCAAGTTTGGTGGAGGTAAGTCCTTGCCTCACCTCGCTGGGCTGCATTGCTGGGAACCGCGACTTTGCAAGCTACTCCGGCCCCTGTGCACTTCCGGCGGAAATCCTTCGTGCACAGCCAAGCCTGGGTCCACGGCACTCTAACCTGCATTGCACGACTTTCTAAGTTGGTCTCCGGCGACGTGGGACTCCTTTGTGCAACTTCGGCGAGCTCCATTTCACGCATCCTCCTAGTGCCTGTTTCTGGCACTTCTCCGGGAGCTACCTGCTTTAGTGAGGGCTCTTTGTCTTGTTCCACGTCCCATCTCTCTGCAGGTCCAATTTGCGACCTCCTGGTCCCTCCTGGGCCCCAGCAGCGTCCAAAAACGCCAAACACACGATTTGCGTGTAGCAAGGCTTGTTGGCGTCCTTCTGGTGGGAAAACACTTCTGCACAACTCTCCAAGGCGAGAAGGATCCGTCCACCAAAGGGGAAGTCTCTAGCCCTTTTCGTTCCTGCAGAAACCTCAGCTTCTTCTGTCCAGTCGAAGCTTCTTTGCACCCGCAGCTGGCATTTCCTGGGCATCTGCCCATCTCCGACTTGCTTGTGACTTTTGGACTTGGTCCCCTTGTTCCACAGGTACCCTAGATTGGAAATCCACAGTTGTTGCATTGCTGGTTTGTGTCTTCCCTGCATTATTCCTCTAACACGACTATTTTGTCCTCAGGGGAACTTTAGTGCACTTTGCACTCACTTTTCAGGGTCTTGGGGAGGGTTATTTTTGTAACTCTCACTATTTTCTAATAGTCCCAGCGACCCTCTACAAGGTCACATAGGTTTGGGGTCCATTCGTGGTTCGCATTCCACTTTTGGAGTATATGGTTTGTGTTGCCCCTATCCCTATGTTTCCCCATTGCATCCTATTGTAACTATACATTGTTTGCACTGTTTTCTAAGACTATACTGCATATTTTTGCTATTGTGTCTATATATCTTGTGTATATTTTCTATCCTCTCACTGAGGGTACACTCTAAGATACTTTGGCATATTGTCATAAAAATAAAGTACCTTTATTTTTAGTAAAACTGTGTATTGTGTTTTCTTATGATATTGTGCATATGACACTAAGTGGTACTGTAGTAGCTTCACACGTCTCCTAGTTCAGCCTAAGCTGCTCTGCTAAGCTACCATTATCTATCAGCCTAAGCTGCTAGACACCCTATACACTAATAAGGGATAACTGGGCCTGGTGCAAGGTGCAAGTACCCCATGGTACTCACTACAAGCCAGTCCAGCCTCCTACAGTAGGCCCACTCTGACTCCCCTTCCTGGGAAGAGTCCACCTGGTCCTACCTGGTCCCGGGAAGCTCCACTTAGCACTAACTGCAAGTTTTGTGTGTGCCAAGGCTTGTTGTTGGAATCCAAAGACGCAAACCTGACTGCAATCCTCCATCTAGCTTGGGATATCACCTGCATCCTCCAGGAACCCAACTTCATCTTCTTGGGTGCAGTACTGACTCTTCTTCCTCACCATCGACTCATCTCTTGCACCTTTAGCCTGGTGGATAGGGGATCCTTCCCTTCCTGGACTCTGCTGTGCTTGTTGGACTTGGTACCCTTCTTCCACAGGTCCTCTTGTCAAGGAATCCACTGTTAGTGTCTTACAGTCTCTTCTGGGCTTTCCATTCTTCTTCTTTTCTTCCAAGTGGGTGTTCTGGGGAAATTACAGTGATTTACTCCTGCTTTCCTGGTCAGTAGGTTGGGTTGTGGTACTTACCTTTGGCTTTCATAGTACTCTCAGCTCCCCTCTACACACTCCATTTACCTAGGTTGGCGACTGACTCTCGCATTCCACGTTTTAAGTATAAGGTTTGTGCTCCCCCAGGGCTATTTCTCTCTATTGTGATTTTCACTAATTGTGCTGTTTTCTGGCTGTTTTTATGCCTATTTTTGCCTAATAGTGTATATAATTTGTAAATTACTTACCTCCTAAGGGAGTATAGACTCTGTGGTATTTTTGATAATTGTGTCACCCAAATACAGTACCGTCATTTTTGTAACTCTGTGTGTTTCCTTTCATGTGTATAAGTACTAAGTGTGACTACCTTGGTACTGCATGAGCTTTTCTCCTAGATAAGCCTTGGCTGCTCATCCACAGCTACCCCTAGAGTGCCTGGCTTCTATATACTGACTAACCTAAAGTAATAAGGGATACCTGGACCTGGTATAAGGTGTATGTACCTGTGGAATCCACTACAAACCAGGCCAGCCTCCTACACCCCTAAAGTGGCTGAATCTGTTCCCCACCTACTAGCCGTCCTGTATAAACCACCTTCCCCTGTCCTATCTGGCACTTTGAAGCATTGATAGCGTGGCTTGCTTTTTGCAGAGTCTCCAAAACATTCCAGGGGTGGACCAGGTGATCATCTCAGGTAGAGCTACAGACAGCCAAATCATCTAGATATGATGTACTATAGCCTTCAAAACCTTAGAGGACTGTGTTCACCAGCATCTGAAAAGTGGCAGGTGCATTTTTCAGACCAAAGGACATTAATGTGAATTGGTAGAGCTCTCCAATGGTTGAAAATGCAGTTTTGGATTGAACTTCTTGTGACAACTTAATCTGCCAATAGACAGCAGTAAGGTCAAAAGTGGTAAGATACTTGGCAGAGGCCAGTGTATCTATGAGCTCATCTGATCTGGGGATAGGATGAGCATCTGTTTTGGTTACTGTAGAGCCCTCTATAGTCAACACAAAACCTCATCTTTTTTCACATTTTGAGAGTGGTGTTTTGGGACCAGAACCACTGGGCGAGTCTAGGGGCTATCAGAGAATTCAATTACTCCAAGGTTCAGCATATTTTGTACCTCTGCTTTGATGCAGTCTCTTGCATGGTCAGGCTGTCCCCTGTGTCAATGTGGTGTTCACACCATGTGGTTTGTCCAGGTGTAAGGAAAAACAGTTCAGAGAACTGCCCTAAGAGATTTCTGCAGTGTTCTTTTTGAGACTCAGAAAGGCAATCTGCTGCAACTACCCCCTCAACTGAGCCATCAGCTGCAGATTTGGAGAAGAGGTCAGGTTGAGGGTTACTCCCCTCTTCCTGTCCCACATCTGTGGCCATGAGCAGGGTTAAGTCAGCCTGTCATAGAAGGACTTTAGATAGTTCACATGAAGTACCCTGAGGGGACTTCTTGGAGTGCCAAGTTCTACCAGATAAGTGACCTCACCCTTCTTTTCCACAATGGTTAGAAAACAGTGCAAATAGTGAAAATCACAGCAGCAAGAAATTGGCCTGGGGGAAAACAAACCATATACTAAGAAAGTGGAATGAGAAAGTCAGTTTCCCACCCAGGAAAGAGTAGTGTGTAGATGGACACAGGGAGTGTAAGAAAACACCAAAGATAAGTAATAGAACCCACCCACGAGCCCAGAAAAGGAGTAAATCACATGAACTTTCCTACTACACAGAGGAAAACGACAAATTATACAATGCAAGAACCAGAAGAGACTGCAAGACACCAACAATGGATTCCTGGACCTAAAGACCTGTGGAAGAATGGGACCAAGTCCAAGAAGCAGAGAACATTCCAGGAAGGACAGGAGCGCCTGCTAACCCAGATGAAGGTGCAAAAGTGGAACCACTGGTGAAGAACAACAGTCAGTACTGCACCCAAGAAGATGGATGCGGGTTCGTAGTTGGTGCAGATGATGTCCCATGCTGGATGGATGATTGCAGTATGGTTTAAGTTGCTGGATTCTTCCAACAAGCCTTGGCAAATGCAAGGCTTGCGGTTGGAGGAAAATGGCGCTGCCTGGGAACAGGAAGGACCGGGTCGACTCTACCCAGGAGGAGAAGTCAGAGGGGGCCCTCAGCAGACTAGAGAGCCCTCAGAAGAACAGGCAGCGCGCCACAGGATGAGGACAAAGAAGGTACAAATAAAGGCCCATGCAGCACTCTAACAAAGGGTCCCACGTTGCAGGAGAATGTTGCAGGATGCTGTGCATCACAGGAGAGAGTGCTGTGGGCTGGAGCTGTGCTGTGCGTGAAGAACTTCATGGAAAGTTGCACACAAGCCTTGGTAACTACAAATCACGCAGTGGATGGGGGTACTGTCTTGCGTAGGGAGGCAAGCTCTTACCTCTGCCAAAGTTGGACAGCTGGACGTCAGGACCATCAAGACCACCTCAGTCCATGACCTGTGTTGCTGGATCCATGCACTTTGTCAGGAGAGGGGACCTAAGCCATCGGTCATCACTGCAGAGGGTACCTGCTGGACCAGGGAAGTGATACCTTCACTTCTAGGGAGATTTCTTCACTCTTCTGATGCAGGCTGAAGTCTGGATGCCCTCTGAGGATGCACGACCTGGAAACAGTTGCAGTTGCTGGCACGAGCTGAAGATACAGTGTTGCTGAAGTCATCCTGGCTTCTTTGTTGCAGTTTTGTAGAGTTCCTGTAGTCCCAGGTGCAGTTTCTTCAGTGAGCAGGTGAAGTAAAGGATGCAGAGGATTCCTGCTGGAGTCCTGAAATCCGAATCTGAAGAACCACCCAAAGGAGAGACCCTAAATAGCCCTGAAAGGGGGATTGGTCACCTAAACAGGTAAGCACCTATTGGGAGAGCTTGTGAGAAGGTAGCCTCTTGCTAGCGTGGTTACCCCAGTTTTTGGGCTTTTTGTCAGTGTATTTTGATTGTGTCCGTGGGATCCTGCTAGCCAGGACCCTAGTGCTTAATGTTTGTGGCCTAGTTGTCAGTCTGTTTCACTGTTTTTATCAGTATGCTTGACTGTGTGACTGGAGTCCTGCACCCCAGGACCCCAGTGCTTATGTTCTCTCTGTTCCCAAATTTTCTTTACATACTGGTAACCCAGTATTTCATCCCAAATTGGCACACTGGACGACCCTTATAAATCCTTAGTATATGGTACCTAGGTACCAAGGACAGTGGGTTCCAGGGGACCCCTATGGCCTGCAGCATTTTTTTGCCACCCGTAGGGTGCCCAGGCAAGGGCTTCTACAGAACTGCCTTTCAGCTTGTGTGAAATGGTGCATTCACACTTTCACTGCCATTTACATTGCACTAGGTAACTCATAAGTCACCTGTATCTTTTGACTTCCTGCCCTGAAGGCTTGGTGCAAAGTACCTGTGAGTGAGGGCACCCCCGCACTAGCAAAGGTGCCCCACATCATCCAGGCCCATTTTCCTGTACTTCGTGAGTTCGGGCCGCCATTGTATATGTGTACTAGACATAGGTCACTACCTATGTTTAGCTACATAATGGTAACTCCGAATATGGCCATTTGAGGTGTTTAACATCTCAAATTATACCCAAATGCTGAATCTAGCATTGGTTGTATGATTCCATGCACTCTGGGGGCTCCACAGTGGACCCCAGTATTGTCAAACCAGCCTTCTGAGGTTTTCCAGCATTCCCAGCTGCTTCCACCTCACAGACAGGCTTCTGACCTCCTTCTGCTTGCACAGCTTGAGCGCAGGAATGTAGAAACAAAGGATTTCCTTTAGGAGAGGGGTGTTACACCCTCTAACTTTGGAAATAGGTGTTAAAGGCTGGGGAGGGGTAGCCTCTTCCAGCTTTTGGAAATGCTTTGAAGGGCACATTTGGTGCCCTCCTTGCATAATCCAGTCTACACCAGTTCAGGGACCCCCATTCCCTGCTCTGGTGTGAAACAGGACAAAGGAAAGGGGAGTGACCACTCCCCTCTCCATCATCGCCCCAGGAGTGGTGCTCAAAGCTCCTCCAGAGGGTCCCTTGGTTCTGCCATCTTGTTTTCAGGATGGTCAGCAAACTCTGGGAACATCTGAGTGGCCAGTGCCAGCAGGTGATGTCAGGACCCTCCCCTGATAGGTGCTTACTTGTTTAGGGGACCAATCCCCCTTTAAGGGGTACTTAGAGTCTCTCCTGTGGGTGGTTCTTCAGATTCAGATTGCAAGACTCCAGTAGGAATCCTCTGCATCCTCTACTTCATCTTCTATCGACGGATCGACGGCTGGCTGCTCCAGTAACTCAGCAAAACTGCAACAAAGAAGCAAAGAAGTCTTCTGCAACGTTGTAGTTCCAGCTCCTGCCAGCATCTGCAACAGTTGCCAGGTCATGCACCCTCTGAGAACTGCCTTGCCTTCAGCCTGCACCAGAAGAACCAAAGGGATCTCCAGTAGAGAGACAGAGTCACTTCCTTGTGTCAGCTGGTACCTCCCTGCAGCAAGACCAGTGGGTTGAACCCCTCTCCTGGCAACGAGCGTGGATCCAGCAACACAGGTGGTGGACTGAAGTGGTTCCATTGGTCCAGACGACCATCTGTCTAAATTTGGTGGCGGTAAGGACTTGCCTTCCCACCAGGGCAGTACCCCCATGCACCTCGTATTTTGCAGCAACCAAGGCTTGTTTGCGACCTTCCTTGAATTTCTTCATGCACAACACAGCTCAGGTCCCCAACACTTTTCCCTGTGACGCACAGCTTCCTGTGACATTCTCTGGTGGCATGGGACCTTTTGTTGGAGTGTTGCATGGTCCTCCATTTGCACCTCCTTTGTCCTCATCTTGTGGGACTCCTAGATGTGCTGCCTGGTCATCTGAGTGTTCTGTGGACTGCTGTGGGCCCCCATTGACTCTCCCTACTTGGTAGAGTCGACCTGGCCCTTCCTGGTCCTGGGCAGCGCCATTTCCTCCAACCACGAGATTTGTGCCAAATCCAGTGACACAAGCCAGACTGCATTCATCCATCCAGTGTAGGACAACACCTGCACCAACCAGGAGCCCACATCTGTCTTCTTTGGAGCAGGTCAGACTTTGTCTTCTAACCAGTGGTTCTTCTTTTGCACCTTCTTCTGGGTTAGCAGGGGCTCCTGTTCTCCCTGGACTCTTCAGTGCTGTTTGGACTTGCTCCCCTTCTTCCACAGGTCTTCAGATCCAGGAATCCGTTGTTGGTGTCATACAGTCTCTTCTGGTTCTTGCATTATCTTCTATCATGACGTCTATGTTCCTAGGAAACTTACTGTGCTTTACTCCTGCTTTCCTGGGCTCTGGGGTGGGGTATGTTATTACCTTTGGTGTTTTCTCACACTCCCAGTGATCCTCTACACTCTACACTTGCCTAGGTGGGAAACCAACATTCGTATTTCACTCTTTTAGTATATTATTTGTGATCCCCCATGCCCATTGCAACCTATTGTGAATTTCACTGTTTGCACTATTTTATGACTAATTACTTACCTGTTTCTGATTGCTAGTGTATATATTGTGTAGTTTAATTACCTCCTTCGGGATTTATAGCCTCCAAAGCCTCCAAAGTATTTTTGGCCTTGTGTCACTAACATAAAGTACCTTTATTTTTGATAACACTGAGGATTGTCTTTCATGTGTGTGAGCACTGTGTGACTACAGTGGTATTGCAAGAACTTTGTGTGTCTCCTAGTTCAGCCATGGATGCCCTGCCTACAGCTACTTCTAGGCAGCCTAGCTTCTAGACACTTACTACATTTCACTAATAAGGGATGACAGAACTTTGTATAAGGTACCCACTACAAACCAGGCCAGCCTCCTACAAGAAGTGGTGGAATAAGTACTTGCAATTGCCTTATCACTACGTCACCGGTGCTTTCCACAGGAAAGTGTACTCTCAGACCTAGAGCTATAAAAAAGTATATCTAGTCTTTTCACTTCTTTTCTAAACAACTAATGTCCATATTTATAATTTTTTTTGCGCTGTATTTGCGTCATTTTCTGACGCAAAATCGACGCAAACCTACAAAATACAATTGTATTTTGTAAGTTTGCGCTGCTTTTGCATCAAAAAGTGACACAAATACAGCACTAAAAAGTATAAATATGGGCCTTAGCGTTAGGTAAAGTAGGTATTTTTCCTTTCCCTTCACCTTACTCTAACTTTCTACCACTTTGGCCCTCATTTCAACCCTGTCGGACAGTGGAGAAGTGGCGGTAATACGGCTAACAGGCGGCAGAAAAAACAGAATGGAATTATGACCATGGCGGTTACCGCCATGGTCATCCGCCACTTCTCCATTCCGACCGCGAGGGCGGTGACGACCGCTGGGCTGGAGACTTCGGTCTCCAGCCCGGCGGCCGTCACCAGACCGCCGGCGGTCTCACGACCCTGCAGACCGCCATGGATTTCAGGTGGTTTGGAACAGCCATGAAATCCATGGCGGTGGGCACTATCAGTGCCAGGGACTTCCTTCCCTGGCACTGATAGGGGTCTCCCCAACCCCCAACCGCCGAGTCCTCCCCCCACACCCTCTACAGGTGTCAGGACTCCCCTCCCACCCCTACCCCCAACATTGGAACACACCCGCACCCTACATGCATTCAGACACCAACAAAACACATACCCGCACACATACCAACATACACACACACAGTCATACACGCACACATACATACATTAATACACGCACACACACCCACTGACACTCACACATTTTCAAACATACAACACCCCTTCATGCATACACGCACTCACACACCCCCTCTACATACTTACACACACACCCCCATGCACAACATGTTGCCCTCACCCCCCCTCCCCTAACGGACGATCAACTTACCTTGTCCGTTGATCCTCTGGGAAGGGACGGGATCCATGGGGGCTGCTCTGCCACCAGCACCCCGTCACCAGAACACTGCCACGCTGAATCACGGAACGTGATTCGGTGGGCAGTGTTCTGATGACGTGGCGGTGGAGGTGGAGCAACCTCCACTTCCCCACCAACTGCCAGTGTGGCTGCTGGTGGCTCTCTGTCTGAAAAAGGACAGAGGGCTGCCAGCAGTCATAATTTACAGAGTGGAAAACCACCAGCAATGGCGGTCTTCAGCACAGCGGTCACTCAGCGGTCTTTGCAAAAGACCACCGAGGTCGTAATGACCCCCTATGTCTTCCTCTGAGGCCACCCCTAGGGTCCAAAAAACCTCTTATGAGAACCTTACTTTTAAAGTACTGAGAGGGCTTTGCTCAGAGAGACCCTAGAGGAAGGGAAGAACCCCAAGAAGGAAGGATATTGTTTTATATCTCCCCACATTTTGCCTGGTTTCTGAATGCAACGTGGACTGAAGTGCACTGGATCCTGTTAACCAGGCTCCCACTGCCAGTGTTCTTTACCTAAAACATAGTAAAAGTAACTGGATACACATTTAGCTACCAAAATAAGTCCCTAGTAAAAGGTACTTAGGTGCCCTGTCCACCCTACACTGTATATGTTATAGGTAAGTGACCCCTCTAGCAGGCCTTCCAGTCCTAAGGCAGGGTGCACCATACTATATGTGAGGGCATAATTGCATGAGCAATATGCCCCCACGGTGTCCTTGCCAAACCTGGGACATAGTGAGTGAACAGAGCAGCCATTTTAATATATCTACTGGACACTGGTCAATTCGAGTTTCCCAGCTACATAATGGCTACTCTGAACACTGGGTTGTTTGATATCAAACAACTCAGAATAATAAGTCCAAACTGGTACCAGTACTGGATTTATTATAAAATGTACCCAGGAGTCACCTTAAAGGTGCCCCCTGCAAAAACCAACTATCCTGGCATGGTTGCTGACTGGTTCCAGCAAGCCTGCCACATCGATACAGCCAATACACAAACCCTGGGGGAGAGCCCTGTCTCTCTGTGTCACCGTTTCGGGCGGGTCTGATCAGGACTTTGGTTGGGACACCTCTTGAGGTCACCGAATATCCTAAAGAGGTGGTGTGCTGGGGCAGCAGAGCAGCTAAAGGCATACACAGAAAGGACAGATATAGACAGGCACAGGAAACAGGAAAGTAAAATCAGAGCAACCCTTGTGTGAACAAATATGAAATGGATTACTAATGGACAAACACGCTGGGAATGTACACAGAGTAGGGCGCAGAACCTGCCACAGTGACAGGGAATGTCAATGCCTCTGTGCAGTTTGCTCTTACAGATAGTCACCCTGCCAGCCCGATAGAAAGGAAGCAGCAGAAGTGATTCTGTCTCTGGACCCTAGAGTGTAAACAAGGATAGTACTTACATACACACGACAAGCTCTTGTGGGTCCAGCTGGAAACACAGTGGCGATTCCTGGAACAACAGCAATAGCACACTGTCACTGTTAAGCACCAAAGACAACATATAACACTAGACAAGGATGGGGGCTGGAATTGCCTCCTGGAAACCAGGAGGCAACCCCACTACAAAGGAGGACACTTATACACTGGTGAAGACTGATAGAACACTTACCAGACACAAATTCAGAGAGGAAACAGAAACAGAAGAGACAAACTAAGAGACAGAGGCAGGAACTAGGAACAGGCTCAGGCTGAAGCAAAGGCAGGACTAGGACTGGAAAATAAGGCACAAACTTCTGGCTGGGACAGAGACAGGACTGGGAAACTGAGAGCAGGCTCTGGCTGGAACAGGCAAGGACAGGGCTGGAAAACAGGGAGTAGGAAAAAGAAGTAAAACAGGACTGAGAAACCGAGCAGGTTCAGGCTGAAACAAGGCAGAAGCAGGACAAAGAAACTGGGAGCAGGTTCTGGAACAAACAAACAGGTACAAGGCTAAGAGGTAGGGAGCAGACACTGGCTAGAAAACAGGAACAGGGCAGAGAAACAGGCAAAAAGTTCAAGCTGGAACAGATCAGGAACAGGAACAGGAACAGGAACAAAACTGGAACACAATCCGATAAGGGGTCTGTAACACAAAGGAATAGAACTCCAATGCATGACGGGGATCTTGAGGAAATGGCTGCTTTTAAGCAGTTCCAAACTGGACTGCACAGGAGAGGTCTCAGGTGTGTGTAATTTCAGACACTTGCAAGTCCTGGAGGAGAGGATCCGGTGAAAAGGAGCAACTGGACTTCTCCCATAGAAAACAATGGGAAACAGAATACAGGCTTTACTGACTACCAGGCTGTGCATTATGGGATTTGCAGTCCCAGGAACGAATTGTAGTACTACACAAGTATACCATGGTGAAAAGAGAAACAAACAGGAGTCACCAAGGGACTCCAGATTCGTGTTCAAGGTGATTCCCAGGCTACCGAGAGTCCCCTTACAGCATCCCCTAGAAATGGGACGACAGAGTCGTAACACTCTGGTTTATAAAACAAAGCCCATCCTGGGTGGAGGAGCTAACTCCCCCTCCCTCAGGAATGTGCACTGCCCTGGCAGTGAGCTTCAAAGGGCTACCTCCCTTGAAACTCGGACCCAGGGCCTGCTGAAAGCAGCAGTTGTCCTCCCCCTTTGCAAACTCCCACTTTTGGAGGAAGCAAAGGTGGGAAACCACACAAAGGGTAGGAGGAGTGGCCTCACCGTGCATGCACCACCCCTAGGGGCTTACAGGCAAACTGGACAATTCATTTGATTTTCCTCCATCTTGGAATAGAGGAAAATAGCCAATCAGGTTTAGGGAAATGACCCTTCCCACAGGAAGTGGTCACTGTAGTGGGTGTAGCCACCTAAGGGTAAGTGTCCCATTGGACACTACTATGTTCCCCTAAAACACCCACTGAACGAAGTATTTGGTTGGCTCGCCTACATAAAGAGATTAGATTTTGAAAAGGATTTGATGAAGAAAAGAAGACTAGCACCAAAAGAAGACAACAGCAAGAGAATTGAGGACCTGTTGCATAAGAAAAGGTGCCAAACCCTACCTGCTTCACCCAGGACCCAAAAATCACCGCTGAGGAGGAGCTGGACACTGGACCATCCCCAGGAAACCAAGGGGACCTCCATGCTTCAAAAATCATCCCAGATCTCCCTCTTGACTGGAGGCACCACTCAACAAAATCAAGAAACTTGCAGAGGACCAAAAAACCATTGAGGGTCACTTCACTGACTGGACGATATATCCGTGACTGGAATTCTCAGCTGTACCCAATGACACACTGATAAATGCCCCAACGTGTCCTACAACTGTGCCAATTTTGGTGGCACTACACACTCTAGTGGCCGAGTTATGGCAATACCCTGGATACAGCTCAGCTGACGGTAGACAAGCAGAAAACCAGCTCCTCGAGAGCAGAAAGAGGATAAGGAGAAAACCCTAGTCAAGTGACTTCACCCTGGACATCTGACCAGAGTTCCCCCGTTGTCCTGCAAGCAGCCCTCAAAGTGACTCACCTCCAGCTCCAAATGAGTCTGTTACACACAGCTCCAGGACCTCCAACTTGCCCTGCACCTGGCCGCCTTGGGCCTTGCATCGCGGGATCTGCTGTGTGCCCCGAGTCCCTAACCCCTTGTGACCTCAACAGCCCAAGGGGACTCCAAGGCACCATCTTTAAACCAGCACCTTTTCCAAGTGGCTCCTCCAGCTGACCCTGTGCCTGTACCAAGAACCTCTCCAACGCTGCTCTGTGTAGGAAAGTACCATCTTGCCTGGCATGTTACCCCCATATTTCACTGTATATATGTTGTTTTAATGTATGTGTCACTGGGACCCTGCCAGCCAGGGCCCCAGTGCTCATAAGTGTGCCCTGTATGTGTTCCCTGTGTGATGACTGTCTCACTGAGGCTCTGCTAACCAGAACCTCAGTGGTTATGCTGTCTCTGCTTTCTAAATCGTCACTAACAGGCTAGTGACCAATTTCACCAATTCACATTGGCATACTGGAACACCCTTATAATTCCCTAGTATTTGATACTGAGCTACCCATGGTATTGGGGTTCCAGGAGATCCCTATGGGCTGCAGCATTTTTTTTGCCACCCATAGGGAGATCTAACAATTCTTACACAGGCCTGCCAGTGCAGCCTGAGTGAAATAGCGTCCACATTATTTCACAGCCATTTACCTCTGCACTTAAGTAACTTATAAGTCACCTATATGTCTAACCTTCACCTGGTGAAGGTTGGGTGCAAAGTTACTTAGTGTGTGGGCACCCTGGCACTAGCCATGGTGCCCCCACATCGTTCAGGGCAAATTCCCCGGACTTTGTGAGTGCGGGGACACCATTACACGTGTGCACTGGACATGGGTCTCTACCTCTGTACAGCGTCACAATGGTAACTCCGAACATGGCCATGTAATATATCTAGGATCATGGAATTGTCATCCCAATGCCATTCTGGCATTGGGGGGACCATTCCATGATCCCCCGAGTCTCTAGCACAGACCCGGGTACTGCCAAACTGCCTTTCCCGGGGTTTCACTGCAGCTGCTGCCAACCCCTCAGACAGGATTCCGCCCTCCTGGGGTCCCGCCAGGCCTGGCCCAGGAAGGTAGAACAAAGGACTTCCTCAGAGAGAGGGTGTTACACCCTCTCCCTTTGGAAAAAGGTGTCAGAGCTGGGGAGGAGTAGCCTCCCCCAGCCTCTGGAAATGCTTTGATGGGCACAGATGGTGCCCATCTCTGCATAACCCAGTCTACACCAGTTCAGGGATCCCCCAGCCCTGCTCTGGCGCGAAACTGGACAAAGGAAAGAGGAATGACCACTCCCCTGACCTGCACCTCCCAGGGGAGGTGCCCAGAGCTCCTCCAGCGTTCCCCAGACCTCTGCCATCTTGGATTCAGAGGTGTTCTGGCACACTGGACTGCTCTGAGTGGCCAGGGCCAGCAGGTGACGTCAGAGACTCCTTCTGATAGGCTCTTACTTGTGTTACTAGCCTATCCTTCTTCCTAGGTAGCCAAACCTCCTTTTCTGGCTATTTAGGGTCTCTGCTTTGGGGAATTCTTCAGATACCAAATGCAAGAGCTCACCAGAGTTCCTCTGCATTTCTCTCTTCACCTTCTGCCAAAGGATCGACCGTTGACTGCTCAGGACGCCTGCAAAACCGCAACAAAGTAGCAAAGACGACTTCTGCAACCTTTTATCGCTTATCCTGCCACCTTCTCGACTGTTTCCTGGTTGTGCATGCTCTGGGGGTAGCCTGCCTCCTCTCTGCACGAGGAGCTCTGAAGAAATCTCCTGTGGGTCGATGGAATCTTCCCCCTGCAACCGCAGGCAACAAAAGACTGCATCACCGGTCCTCTGGGCCCCCTCTCAGCACGACGAGCGTGGTCCCTGGAACTCAGCAACTCTGTCCAAGTGACTCCCACAGTCCAGTGACTCTTCAGTCCAAGTTTGGTGGAGGTAAGTCCTTGCCTCTTCACGCTAGACTGCATTGATGGGTACCGCGTGATTTGCAGCTGCACTGGCTCCTGTACACTCTTCCAGGATTTCCTTCGTGCACAGCCAAGCCTGGGTCCCCAACACACTAACCTGCAGTGCACAACCTTCTGAGTTGTCCTCCGGCATCGAGGGACTCCCTTTTCTGACTTCAGGTGGATTCCGGTTCACTCCTTTTCCAAGTGCTTGTTCCAGTACTTCTGCGTGTGCTGCCTGCTTCTGTGAGGGCTCCCTGACTTGCTGAGTGCCCACTCTGTCTCCTCATTCAAGTGGCAACATCCTGGTCCCTCCTGGGCCACAGCAGCATCCAAAAACCCTTACCGCGACCCTTGCAGCTAGCAAGGTTTGTTCGTGGTCTTTCTGCGTGGGAACACTTCTGCAAGCTTCTTCACGACGTGTGACATCCATCCTCCAAAGGGGAAGTTTCTAGCCTTCTTCGTTCTTGCAGAATCCACAGCTTCTACCATCCGGTGGCAGCTTCTTTGCACCCTCAGCTGGCATTTCCTGGGCATCTGCCCTCTCTCGACATTGTCGCGACTCTAGGACTTGGTCCCCTAGTTTCACAGGTACTCAGGTCCGGAAATCCACTGTTGTCGCATTGCTGGTGTTTGTCTTTCTTTGCAGAATTCCCCTATCACGTCGTCTGTGCTCTCTGGGGAATTTAGGTGCACTTCACACCTACTTTTCTGGGTCTTGGGGTGGGCTATTTTTCTAACCCTCGCTGCTTTCTTACAGTCCCAGCGACCCTCTACAAGCTCAGATAGGTTTGGGGTCCATTCGTGGTTCGCATTCCACTTTTGGAGTATATGGTTTGTGTTGCCCCTATACCTATGTGCTCCTATTGCAATCTACTGTAACTTTACATTGCTTGCATTACGTCCTTTTGCTATTACTGCACATTTTTGGTATTGTGTACATATATCTTGTATATATTTGGCATCCTCATACCGAGGGTACTCACTGAGATACTTTTGGCATATTGTCATAAAAATAAAGTACCTTTGTTTTTAGTATATCTGTGTATTGTGTTTTCTTATGATAGTGTGCATATGACACCAGTGGTATAGTAGGAGCTTTGCATGACTCCTAGTTCAGCCTAAGCTGCTCTGTTATAGCTATCTTCTATCAGCCTAAGCTGCTAGAAACACCTCTTCTACACTAATAAAGGATAACTGGACCTGGTACAGAGTGTAAGTACCCCTTGGAACCCACTACAAGCCAGGCCAGCCTCCTACAATGCCGGAACCGGGAGCTGCCTGAGACTCTCCAGCTGGCACAGTGTGCCCACCGACCACTCCAGCCACCCTCCGAGAGAAGAGATTGGTAACTCAACCGTGGGATTTTTACTGCATTTTTAAAGGTGACTGTGCATTGATTCCAATGGTGCGTAATAACACACAGAGAGACTAATTTCAAAAAGTCATAATTTGAAAGGCACTTAACTTATTCTAAAGATCTTGGTCTTAAGATGTATTTAAAAGTCTGAAGTATTTTTATAAATTCTGGTCTCGAGTTATTCAGTGAGTGTGTGTGGAGTATGATTGGATTTTTTAGTACAGCAAATGCTTAGCATATCTCCTGGATTAGCCTAACTGCTCGACCAGCTACCTTAAAAATTGGAACATTAGGTGCTCTAATTTTTACCTCTGGAAGCCAACGTGTGGTTGCCCGGTCCCTCGGCATAGTGCACTTGAATTTGTTTTTGTACACTACATAGAGGGCCAGCTTCCAACACTCCAGGATGACTAGGAGCAGACTGGTAACCAGGAATAGGAGAGGGAGGGAGATCCTAACCCTTTAGAATCAGGGGAGCAGCCTAGCAAACCATGTAGGATAGCCAGCAGTAGGAGGGGTTAACACAGTGGTAGAGCTCCTTTTACACCTAAGGGTCAGGTCACTAGGGTTACCAGGGTTAGGGAAAGATCTACCTCTGCACATTCCCATGTCACCCCAGTTTTTGAGGGATCCCACACATCTAACCCAGGCGATGACTCCATAGACAGGGAGCTTAGAAAGCTGAGATTGGAGGAGGCCAGGCTGAGTCAGCATCTGCAACAGCTGGCCCTGGATAGGGAGGCTATAGCTGTGGAAAGGGAAAGGCAAGGGTTGGGGTTAGCACCCCATGGTGACAGTAGCAGTTTCAGAAGTTATGGGGTCAGGGAGGGCTCCAATCACTCAAGAAACCTACAAAAAATTGTCCCCCAATACAAGGTGGGGGGGGTGACATCCAAAAGTGGTTTGCTGCACTTGAGAGTGCCTGTAAGGTTCAGAGGGTCCCTCATAGGCAGTGGGCTGCTGTTATTTGGTTGTCCTTCTGTGATAAAGGGAGGGACAGACTCCTCACTGTTAGGGAGGAGTATACACACAACTATGACATTCTTAAAAATACACTCATAGATGGTTTTGGTCTCACCACAGAGCAATGCAGAATAAAGTTCAGGGAAACCAAGAAAACATCTTCACAGGGTTGGATTGACTTTGTGGACTGTACTGTCAAAACTTTAGAAGGTTGGTTACATGGAATCAAAGTATCTGACCATGATGACCTTTATTATCTAATACTGAGAGGGCATATTTTGAATAATTGTGTGTCTGATTTTTTACACCAGTACTTGGTAGACTCAGATCTGACCTCTCCCCAATAATTGGGAAAGAAGGCAGACAAATGGGTCAGAACGGGTGTAGGAAAGTACCATCTTGCCTGGCATGTTACCCCCATTTTTCACTGTATATATGTTGTTTTAGTTGTATGTGTCACTGGGACCCTGGTAACCCAGGGCCCCAGTGCTCATAAGTGTGCCTGTATGTGTTACCTGTGTAGTGACTAACTGTCTCACTGAGGCTCTGCTAATCAGAACCTCAGTGGTTATGCTCTCTCATTGCTTTCCAAATTGTCACTGACAGGCTAGTGACCATTTTTACCAATTTACATTGGCTTACTGGAACACCCTTATAATCCCCTAGTATATGGTACTGAGGTACCCAGGGTATTGGGGTTCCAGGAGATCCCTATGGGCTGCAGCATTTCTTTTGCCACCCATAGGGAGCTCTGACAATTCTTACACAGGCCTGCCACTGCAGCCTGAGTGAAATAACGTCCACGTTATTTCACAGCCATTTTACACTGCACTTAAGTAACTTATAAGTCACCTATATGTCTAACCTTTACCTGGTAAAGGTTAGGTGCAAAGTTACTTAGTGTGAGGGCACCCTGGCACTAGCCAAGGTGCCCCCACATTGTTCAGAGCCAATTCACTGAACTTTGTGAGTGCGGGGACACCATTACACGCGTGCACTACATATAGGTCACTACCTATATGTAGCTTCACCATGGTAACTCCGAATATGGCCATGTAACATGTCTATGATCATGGAATTGCCCCCTCTATGCCATCCTGGCATTGTTGGTACAATTCCATGATCCCAGTGGTCTGTAGCACAGACCCTGGTACTGCCAGACTGCCCTTCCTGGGGTTTCTCTGCAGCTGCTGCTGCTGCCAACCCCTCAGACAGGCATCTGCCCTCCTGGGGTCCAGCCAGGCCTGGCCCAGGATGGCAGAACAAAGAACTTCCTCTGAGAGAGGGTGTGACACCCTCTCCCTTTGGAAAATGGTGTGAAGGCAGGGGAGGAGTAGCCTCCCCCAGCCTCTGGAAATGCTTTGTTGGGCACAGAGGTGCCCAATTCTGCATAAGCCAGTCTACACCGGTTCAGGGACCCCTTAGCCCCTGCTCTGGCGCGAAACTGGACAAAGGAAAGGGGAGTGACCACTCCCCTGACCTGCACCTCCCCTGGGAGGTGTCCAGAGCTCCTCCAGTGTGCTCCAGACCTCTGCCATCTTGGAAACAGAGGTGCTGCTGGCACACTGGACTGCTCTGAGTGGCCAGTGCCACCAGGTGACGTCAGAGACTCCTTGTGATAGGCTCCTTCAGGTGTTAGTAGCCTTTCCTCTCTCCTAGGTAGCCAAACCCTCTTTTCTGGCTATTTAGGGTCTCTGTCTCTGGGGAAACTTTAGATAACGAATGCATGAGCTCAGCCGAGTTCCTCTGCATCTCCCTCTTCACCTTCTGATAAGGAATCGACCGCTGACCGCGCTGGAAGCCTGCAAACCTGCAACATAGTAGCAAAGACGACTACTGCAACTCTGTAACGCTGATCCTGCCGCCTTCTCGACTGTTTTCCTGCTTGTGCATGCTGTGGGGGTAGTCTGCCTCCTCTCTGCACCAGAAGCTCCGAAGAAATCTCCCGTGGGTCGACGGAATCTTCCCCCTGCAACCGCAGGCACCAAAAAGCTGCATCTCCGGTCCCTTGGGTCTCCTCTCAGCACGACGAGCGAGGTCCCTCGAATCCAGCGACACCGTCCAAGTGACCCCCACAGTCCAGTGACTCTTCAGCCCAAGTTTGGTGGAGGTAAGTCCTTGCCTCACCTCGCTGGGCTGCATTGCTGGGAACCGCGACTTTGCAAGCTTCTCCGACCCCTGTGCACTTCCGGCGGAAATCCTGTGTGCACAGCCAAGCCTGGGTCCACGGCACTCTAACCTGCATTGCACGACTTTCTAAGTTGGTCTCCGGCGACGTGGGACTCCTTTGTGCAACTTCGGCGAGCACCGTTTCACGCATCCTCGTAGTGCCTGTTTCTGGCACTTCTCCGGGTGCTACCTGCTTCAGTGAGGGCTCTTTGTCTTGCTCGACGTCCCCTCTCTCTGCAGGTCCAATTTGCGACCTTCTGGTCCCTCCTGGGCCCCAGCAGCGTCCAAAAACGCCAAACGCACGATTTGCGTGTAGCAAGGCTTGTTGGCGTCCATCCGGCGGGAAAACACTTCTGCACGACTCTCCAAGGCGTGGGGGATCCATCCTCCAAAGGGGAAGTCTCTAGCCCTTGTCGTTCCTGCAGTATTC
This sequence comes from Pleurodeles waltl, assembly GCF_031143425.1. NCBI lineage: Eukaryota > Metazoa > Chordata > Amphibia > Caudata > Salamandridae > Pleurodeles > Pleurodeles waltl. The sequence continues at coordinate 625,749,903 of NC_090446.1, forward strand.
ACAGTTCTTCAGCCTAGTAAGAGCTTCTTTGCCCCAACCGCTGGCATTTCTTGGGCATCTGCCCATCTCCGAGCTGCTTGTGACTCTTGGACTTGGTCCCCTTGTTCCACAGGTACCTTCAGACAGGAATCCATCGTTGTTGCATTGCTGATTTGTGTTTTCCTTGCATTCTCCCTCTAACACGACTATTTTGTCCTTAGGGGAACTTTGGTGCACTTTGCACTCACTTTTCAGGGTCTTGGGGAGGGTTATTTTTCTAACTCTCACTATTTTCTAATAGTCCCAGCGACCCTCTACAAGGTCACATAGGTTTGGGGTCCATTCGTGGTTCACATTCCACTTTTGGAGTATATGGTTTGTGTTGCCCCTATCCCTATGTGTCCCCATTGCATCCTATTGTAATTATACATTGTTTGCACTGTTTTCTAAGACTATACTGCATATTTTTGCTATTGTGTATATATATCTTGTGTATATTTCCTATCCTCTTACTGAGGGTACACTCTAAGATACTTTGGCATATTGTCATAAAAATAAAGTACCTTTATTTTTAGTATAACTGTGTATTGTGTTTTCTTATGATATTGTGCATATGACACTAAGTGGTACTGTAGTAGCTTCACACGTCTCCTAGTTCAGCCTGAGCTGCTTTGCTAAGCTACCATTATCTATCAGCCTAAGCTGCTAGACACCCTATACACTAATAAGGGATAACTGGGCCTGGTGCAAGGTGCAAGTACCCCTTGGTACTCACTACAAGCCAGTCCAGCCTCCTACATTGGTTGTGCAGCGGTGGGATAAGTGCTTTGAGACTACTTACCACTCTTGTCATTGTACTTTTCATAAGAGAAAAATATACAAAACAAGGTCAGTGTATATACACATAGCCAAAAAGTTTTGCATTTCCTCTTTTCACTCTTTTCTAAGTGCTGAAAAGTACTTCTAAAACTTTCAAAAAGTTCTTAAAAGTTTAAAGTTTTTTCTGTCTTTCCAAAAAGTTCTGAAAACTTTTTTCTCTTTGTCTATCACTTTAACTCTCTCTAAAAATGTCTGGCACAGGAAAAAATGTTGAACTGTCCAAACTTGCATATGATCACCTTAGCTGGAAAGGAGCAAGGAGTCTCTGCATAGAGAGAGGTTTGAGTGTAGGGAAGAATCCTTCCTTAGAACTGTTAATTAATATGCTTAGAGTACAGGATAAGGCCATAAGTGCCCAATCTGTAGAAAAAGTAGCTAATGGTTCTCAATCTGATCCAGGGACTCCCCCAGGAAAAGGTTCAGGAAAGAAACTTCTCAGCCTGCCCATTACTAGACAGTCTAGCATAGTTGGTACAGAGGTTGAATCACATCATACTGATGATGTGCTCTCACATTATACTGGTAGCCAAGCTGTTAGGGTGCCCTCTGTAAGGGACAGGTCTCCTTCTGTTCATTCCCATCACACCTCTGTATCTAGAAATGTCCCTCCCACCCACCCTGATGACAGATTGTTGGAAAGGGAGCTCAATAGATTGAGAGTGGAGCAAACCAGACTGAAGCTCAAGAAGCAACAGCTGGATTTGGATAGACAGTCTTTAGAAATAGAGAGGGAAAGACAGAAAATGGGTTTAGATACCCATGGTGGCAGCAGCAGTATTCCCCATAGTCATCCTGCAAAAGAGCATGATTCCAGGAATCTGCATAAGATAGTTCCCCCTTACAAGGAGGGGGATGACATTAACAAGTGGTTTGCTGCACTTGAGAGGGCCTGTGCTGTACAGGATGTCCCTCAAAGGCAGTGGGCTGCTATCCTATGGCTATCATTTACTGGAAAAGGTAGGGATAGGCTCCTTACTGTAAAAGAAAATGATGCTAACAATTTCCAAGTTCTTAAGAATGCACTCCTGGATGGTTATGGCTTAACCACTGAACAGTACAGGATCAAGTTCAGAGATACCAAAAAGGAGTCTTCACAAGACTGGGTTGATTTCATTGACCAGGCAGTGAAGGCCTTGGAGGGGTGGTTACATGGCAGTAAAGTTACTGATTATGACAGCCTGTATAACTTAATCCTGAGAGAGCATATTCTTAATAATTGTGTGTCTGATTTGTTGCACCAGTACTTGGTGGACTCTGATCTGACCTCTCCCCAAGAATTGGGAAAGAAGGCAGACAAATGGGTCAGAACAAGAGTGAACAGAAAAGTTCATACAGGGGGTGACAAAGATGGCAACAAAAAGAAGGATGGTAAATCTTCTGACAAGGGTGGGGACAAATCTAAAAATGAGTCTTCATCAGGCCCACAAAAACACTCTGGTGGGGGTGGTGGGCCCAAACCCTCCTCTAATCAGAACAAGGAAAAGAAACCATGGTGCTATTTATGTAAAATAAAAGGCCATTGGACAACAGATCCCAGTTGTCCAAAGAAAGGCACCACAGCTCCTACCACTACAACCCCTACTGCTACACCTAGTGTCCCTACTAATAGCAGTGGTGGTGGGAGCAAACCTACTAATAGCCAATCCAAGGGAGTAGCTGGGCTCACTTTTGGTAATTTAGTTGGGGTTGGTCTGATTAGGGAGACCACAGAGGCTACTTTAGTCTCTGAAGGGGCTATTGACTTAGCCACTTTGGTTGCTTGCCCCCATAACTTGGAGAAGTACAAGCAACTAACCCTAATAAATGGTGTTGAGGTCCAGGCCTACAGGGACACAGGTGCCAGTGTCACAATGGTGATTGAGAAACTGGTGCACCCTGAACAACACATACTTGGACACCAGTACCAAGTAACCGATGCTCACAACATAACACAAAGCCACCCCATGGCTGTTGTAAATCTCAACTGGGGGGGGGTATCTGGTCCAAAGAAAGTTGTGGTAGCTTCAGATTTACCTGTAGACTGTCTATTAGGGAACGATTTGGAGACATCAGCTTGGTCAGATGTGGAGTTGGAGGCCCATGCAGCAATGCTGGGCATCCCAGGGCATATTTTTGCTTTGACAAGGGCTCAGGCCAAAAAGCAAAAAGGACAGGGAAGCTTGGATCCTGGAACAATGGACCAAGTGCTCCCTAAAGCTAGGGCTAGTAGAAGCAAACCACTTCCTACTATCCCTCCCTCTACAGTGGATTCTAATTCTGAGGAAGAAGAATTCCCTCCCTGTGCAGAACCTACACCAGAGGAGCTGGAAGCAGACACTGCTGAGCTTTTGGGTGAAGGGGGGCCTGCCAGAGAGGAGCTGAGTGTGGCACAGCAAACCTGTCCCACATTAGAGGGTCTCAGACAGCAAGCTGTCAAACAGGCTAATGGGGATGTCAGTGACTCACACAGAGTTTACTGGGAGGACAACCTCTTGTACACTGAGCAAAGGGATCCTAAACCTGGAGCTGCCAGGAGATTAGTGATTCCTCAGGAGTACAGAAAGTTCCTCCTAACACTGGCACATGACATTCCCTTAGCTGGGCACCTGGGTCAAATGAAAACTTGGGACAGATTGGTACCACTGTTTCATTGGCCTAGGATGTCTGAGGACACAAAAGATTTTTGTAAGTCCTGTGAAACCTGTCAAGCCAGTGGCAAAACAGGTAGCACTCCAAAGGCACCCCTTATCCCACTGCCTGTGGTTGGGGTTCCCTTTGAAAGGGTAGGGGTTGACATAGTTGGCCCCCTTGACCCTCCTACTGCTTCAGGCAATAGGTTTATCTTAGTGGTAGTGGACCATGCCACAAGGTATCCTGAAGCTATTCCTTTAAGGACCACTACAGCTCCTGCAGTGGCAAAGGCCCTCCTGGGAATATTTTCCAGGGTGGGCTTCCCAAAGGAAGTAGTATCAGACAGAGGAAGCAATTTCATGTCTGCATACTTAAAGGCCATGTGGAAGGAGTGTGGTGTAACTTACAAGTTCACAACACCCTATCATCCACAAACAAATGGACTGGTGGAGAGATTTAATAAAACTCTCAAAGGCATGATTATGGGACTCCCTGAAAAACTCCGCAGGAGATGGGATATCCTTCTACCATGCCTCCTTTTTGCCTACAGGGAGGTACCCCAGAAAGGAGTGGGCTTCAGCCCCTTTGAACTTCTTTTTGGACACCCTGTTAGGGGTCCACTCACACTTGTAAAGGAGGGTTGGGAACAACCTTTAAAAGCTCCTAAGCAGGATATTGTGGACTATGTACTTGGCCTCAGATCAAGGATGGCTGAGTACATGAAAAAGGCCAGTAAAAACCTTCAGGCCAGCCAAGAGCTCCAGAAGCAATGGCATGATCAGAAGGCTGTTTTGGTTCAGTACCAACCAGGGCAGAAAGTGTGGGTCTTGGAGCCTGTGGCCCCAAGAGCACTCCAAGATAAATGGAGTGGTCCACACACAATTGTTGAAAAGAAGGGTGAAGTCACCTACTTGGTTGACTTAGGCACTGCCAGGAGTCCCCTTAGGGTGCTCCATGTCAACCGCCCGAAACCCTACTATGACAGGGCTGATCTCACCCTGCTCATGGCAACAGATGAGGGACAGGAAGAAGACAGTGATCCTCTACCTGATCTCTTCTCTTCCACAGAACAAGATGCTCTTGTGGAAGGGGTAGTTTTGGCTGATTGTCTTACTGCTGAGCAGAAAGATAATTGCATAAATCTCCTAGGACAATTTTCAGAACTCTTCTCCATTGTGCCAGGCACCACTTCTTGGTGTGAGCACACTATAGATACTGGAGACAGTTTACCTGTCAAAAGTAAGATCTATAGGCAGCCTGACCATGTCAGGGACTGCATAAAGCAAGAAGTTCAGAAGATGTTGGAACTAGGAGTGGTTGAGCACTCTGACAGTCCATGGGCTTCTCCTGTGGTACTGGTACCAAAACCCAATTCTAAAGATGGAAAGAAGGAAATGAGGTTTTGTGTAGACTATAGAGGTCTCAACTTGGTAACCAAAACAGATGCTCACCCTATACCCAGGGCAGATGAGCTAATAGATACACTGGCATCTGCCAAGTATCTAAGCACTTTTGATTTGACTGCAGGGTATTGGCAGATCAAAATGTCAGAAGATGCTAAACCTAAGACTGCATTTTCTACCATTGGAGGACATTACCAGTTTACTGTAATGCCTTTTGGTTTGAAAAATGCACCTGCCACTTTTCAGAGGTTGGTGAACACAGTCCTGCAAGGGCTGGAAGCTTTCAGTGCAGCATATTTGGATGATATAGCTGTCTTTAGCTCCAGCTGGGATGATCACCTGATCCACCTTTGGAAAGTTTTGGAGGCCCTGCAAAAGGCAGGCCTCACTATCAAGGCTTCAAAGTGCCAGATAGGGCAGGGTAAGGTGGTTTATCTGGGACACCTTGTTGGTGGGGAACAGATTGCACCACTTCAGGGGAAAATCCAAACTATTATTGATTGGATTCCCCCTACCACTCAGACTCAGGTGAGAGCCTTCCTAGGCCTCACTGGGTATTACAGGAGGTTCATTAAGAACTATGGCTCCATTGCAGCCCCTCTTAATGACCTCACATCCAAGAAAATGCCTAAAAAGGTATTATGGACAGCAAACTGTCAGAAAGCTTTTGAGGAGCTGAAGCAGGCCATGTGCTCTGCACCTGTCCTGAAAAGCCCTTGTTACTCTAAAAAATTCTATGTCCAAACTGATGCATCTGAATTAGGAGTAGGGGCAGTCCTATCACAACTTAATTCTGAGGGCCAGGATCAACCTGTTGCTTTTATTAGTAGAAGGTTGACCCCTAGAGAAAAGCGTTGGTCTGCCATTGAGAGGGAGGCCTTTGCTGTGGTCTGGGCTCTGAAGAAGTTGAGGCCATACCTGTTTGGCACTCACTTCATTGTTCAGACAGACCACAAACCTCTACTTTGGCTAAAACAAATGAAAGGTGAAAATCCTAAATTGTTGAGGTGGTCCATATCCCTACAGGGAATGGACTATACAGTGGAACATAGACCTGGGAGTAGCCACTCCAATGCAGATGGACTCTCCAGATATTTCCACTTAGACAATGAAGACTCATCAGGTAATGGCTAGTCTTATTGTCCTTCGTTTGGGGGGGGGTTGTGTAGGAAAGTACCATCTTGCCTGGCATGTTACCCCCATTTTTCACTGTATATATGTTGTTTTAGTTGTATGTGTCACTGGGACCCTGGTAACCCAGGGCCCCAGTGCTCATAAGTGTGCCTGTATGTGTTACCTGTGTAGTGACTAACTGTCTCACTGAGGCTCTGCTAATCAGAACCTCAGTGGTTATGCTCTCTCATTGCTTTCCAAATTGTCACTGACAGGCTAGTGACCATTTTTACCAATTTACATTGGCTTACTGGAACACCCTTATAATCCCCTAGTATATGGTACTGAGGTACCCAGGGTATTGGGGTTCCAGGAGATCCCTATGGGCTGCAGCATTTCTTTTGCCACCCATAGGGAGCTCTGACAATTCTTACACAGGCCTGCCACTGCAGCCTGAGTGAAATAACGTCCACGTTATTTCACAGCCATTTTACACTGCACTTAAGTAACTTATAAGTCACCTATATGTCTAACCTTTACCTGGTAAAGGTTAGGTGCAAAGTTACTTAGTGTGAGGGCACCCTGGCACTAGCCAAGGTGCCCCCACATTGTTCAGAGCCAATTCACTGAACTTTGTGAGTGCGGGGACACCATTACACGCGTGCACTACATATAGGTCACTACCTATATGTAGCTTCACCATGGTAACTCCGAATATGGCCATGTAACATGTCTATGATCATGGAATTGCCCCCTCTATGCCATCCTGGCATTGTTGGTACAATTCCATGATCCCAGTGGTCTGTAGCACAGACCCTGGTACTGCCAGACTGCCCTTCCTGGGGTTTCTCTGCAGCTGCTGCTGCTGCCAACCCCTCAGACAGGCATCTGCCCTCCTGGGGTCCAGCCAGGCCTGGCCCAGGATGGCAGAACAAAGAACTTCCTCTGAGAGAGGGTGTGACACCCTCTCCCTTTGGAAAATGGTGTGAAGGCAGGGGAGGAGTAGCCTCCCCCAGCCTCTGGAAATGCTTTGTTGGGCACAGAGGTGCCCAATTCTGCATAAGCCAGTCTACACCGGTTCAGGGACCCCTTAGCCCCTGCTCTGGCGCGAAACTGGACAAAGGAAAGGGGAGTGACCACTCCCCTGACCTGCACCTCCCCTGGGAGGTGTCCAGAGCTCATCCAGTGTGCTCCAGACCTCTGCCATCTTGGAAACAGAGGTGCTGCTGGCACACTGGACTGCTCTGAGTGGCCAGTGCCACCAGGTGACGTCAGAGACTCCTTGTGATAGGCTCCTTCAGGTGTTAGTAGCCTTTCCTCTCTCCTAGGTAGCCAAACCCTCTTTTCTGGCTATTTAGGGTCTCTGTCTCTGGGGAAACTTTAGATAACGAATGCATGAGCTCAGCCGAGTTCCTCTGCATCTCCCTCTTCACCTTCTGATAAGGAATCGACCGCTGACCGCGCTGGAAGCCTGCAAACCTGCAACATAGTAGCAAAGACGACTACTGCAACTCTGTAACGCTGATCCTGCCGCCTTCTCGACTGTTTTCCTGCTTGTGCATGCTGTGGGGGTAGTCTGCCTCCTCTCTGCACCAGAAGCTCCGAAGAAATCTCCCGTGGGTCGACGGAATCTTCCCCCTGCAACCGCAGGCACCAAAAAGCTGCATCTCCGGTCCCTTGGGTCTCCTCTCAGCACGACGAGCGAGGTCCCTCGAATCCAGCGACACCGTCCAAGTGACCCCCACAGTCCAGTGACTCTTCAGCCCAAGTTTGGTGGAGGTAAGTCCTTGCCTCACCTCGCTGGGCTGCATTGCTGGGAACCGCGACTTTGCAAGCTTCTCCGACCCCTGTGCACTTCCGGCGGAAATCCTGTGTGCACAGCCAAGCCTGGGTCCACGGCACTCTAACCTGCATTGCACGACTTTCTAAGTTGGTCTCCGGCGACGTGGGACTCCTTTGTGCAACTTCGGCGAGCACCGTTTCACGCATCTTCGTAGTGCCTGTTTCTGGCACTTCTCCGGGTGCTACCTGCTTCAGTGAGGGCTCTTTGTCTTGCTCGACGTCCCCTCTCTCTGCAGGTCCAATTTGCGAGCTTCTGGTCCCTCCTGGGCCCCAGCAGCGTCCAAAAACGCCAAACGCACGATTTGCGTGTAGCAAGGCTTGTTGGCGTCCATCCGGCGGGAAAACACTTCTGCACGACTCTCCAAGGCGTGGGGGATCCATCCTCCAAAGGGGAAGTCTCTAGCCCTTGTCGTTCCTGCAGTATTCACAGTTCTTCAGCCTAGTAAGAGCTTCTTTGCCCCAACCGCTGGCATTTCTTGGGCATCTGCCCATCTCCGAGCTGCTTGTGACTCTTGGACTTGGTCCCCTTGTTCCACAGGTACCTTCAGACAGGAATCCATCGTTGTTGCATTGCTGATTTGTGTTTTCCTTGCATTCTCCCTCTAACACGACTATTTTGTCCTTAGGGGAACTTTGGTGCACTTTGCACTCACTTTTCAGGGTCTTGGGGAGGGTTATTTTTCTAACTCTCACTATTTTCTAATAGTCCCAGCGACCCTCTACAAGGTCACATAGGTTTGGGGTCCATTCGTGGTTCACATTCCACTTTTGGAGTATATGGTTTGTGTTGCCCCTATCCCTATGTGTCCCCATTGCATCCTATTGTAATTATACATTGTTTGCACTGTTTTCTAAGACTATACTGCATATTTTTGCTATTGTGTATATATATCTTGTGTATATTTCCTATCCTCTTACTGAGGGTACACTCTAAGATACTTTGGCATATTGTCATAAAAATAAAGTACCTTTATTTTTAGTATAACTGTGTATTGTGTTTTCTTATGATATTGTGCATATGACACTAAGTGGTACTGTAGTAGCTTCACACGTCTCCTAGTTCAGCCTGAGCTGCTTTGCTAAGCTACCATTATCTATCAGCCTAAGCTGCTAGACACCCTATACACTAATAAGGGATAACTGGGCCTGGTGCAAGGTGCAAGTACCCCTTGGTACTCACTACAAGCCAGTCCAGCCTCCTACAACGGGTCAGAACAAGGGTGAGCAGAAATGCTCATACAGGGGGTGACAAGAAAGAGAAGAAAGATGGTGAAAAATCTCAGGAGAAGCATGGGGACAAACATAAAAGTAAAGATTCCTCTTCAGGTCCACAACACTCCTCTGGGGGTGGGATAAAAATACATCTTCTTCCTCTTCTGCACACCAAAAAACGTCTTGGTGTTAAGTGTGTAGAAATAAAGGCCATAGGCCAGGGGATAAGTCCTGCTCTGGTAAAGCCTCTGAGCCTGCCACCACGACTACACCCACTTCAACTTCTAGTGCCCCTTGTGGTAGTAGTAGTAATAATAGTGGTGGGACTACTGGCAATAGTCAAAGTGAAGGTGTGGTTGGATTCAGTTTTGGGTCCATCATAGAAACTGGGGCAGGTGACAGTTTCTGTCTCACCTGATGGTCCTGGATGACGTGGGGGCACCTCTGCTAGTGCAGGGGTGCCCTCACACATAAGTACTCTGCACCCAGTCTTCAGGGCAGGAACGCCTGACATATTGGTGACTTATGAGTGACCTGGTGCAGTGTCAATGGCTGTGAAACACAGGCTGCAATGGCAGTCGTGTAGATGCCTTTGCATTGGCTCTCTATGGGTGGCAAAAGAAATGCTGCAGCCCATAGGGATCTCCTGGAACCCCAATACCCTGGGTACCTAGGTACCATATACTATGGACTTACAAGGGGGCACCAGTGTGCCAATTCTGAGTGGAATACTATGCCAACAGTATCCATCAACCAAATGTATAAGGAGAGAGCATAACTACTGGGGTCCTGGTTAGCAGGATAACAGTAGATACAGTAAAACACTGACAAATAGTTAAACCACACTGACATACAGACAAAAAGTGGGGGTATCAAGTCTAGAAAAGGGCTACTTTCCTACAAGGGGAAAATCCAAACAATTTTGGATTGGACTCCACCTACTACACAAATGCAGGTCAAAGCCTTCTTGGGCCTCACTGGGTATTACAGGAGGTTCATTAGGAACTATGGGCCTGATTACAACTTTGGAGGAGGTGTTAATCCGTCCCAAAAGTGACGGTAAAGTGACGGATTTACCCCCAGGCGTATTACGAGTCCATTATATCCTATGGAACTCGTAATATGGCTGGTGGTATATCCGTCACATTTGGAACGGATTAACACCTCCTCCAAAGTTGTAATCAGGCCCTATGTCTCCATTGTTTTCCCTCTTAATGACCTCACATCTAAGAAAATGCCAAAAAAGGTATTATGGACAGGCAGATGAAAAAAAGCTTTTGAGCAGCTCAAACAGGCCATGTGCTCTGCAGCTGTTCTAAAAAGCCCTAACTACTGTGAGAGGAGGCCTTTTTTGCATGGATAGCCCCCACTTTTTGCCTGATGTTGATGCATCCTAGACGCTGGCAGTGCCCAGGACCCCTGCTGACCAGATTCCCTGGGCCAGAGCTCTTTCCCTAAATTTGTTGTGATGCTTGGCACAATTGGATATACTCTTACCTATCACTGTAAGACCCTAGTAAAAGGGTACCCCATTAACCAGGGCATAGGATAGTCTGAATAGGCCTCTGAGTGCATAAGCACTGATTTTGCCACCCTCTAGGGCCCTACACCCAGATCACTCAGCACTGCCAGTGCAGGCTGAGTGTACTGGGGAAAACCTAGAAAGGCAAATTCGACATAGCACACTCCATGTGTGCCCTGTCCCCCCTACACTGCAGAATATATGGGTAAGTCACCCCTCTGGCAGGCCTTATAGCCCCAAGGCAGGATGCACCATACTAAATGTGAGAGCATAATTGCATGAGCAGTATGCCCTGAGGAAATTCGATTTTTAATACGATCGTATCGACCCGCCATTTTGTGGCCCGCCGACATTTTATGTTGCCTTCACTCAGGCAGCACAGCGAACGAAGTCCATTCTGCCTTTTCTGCTTATTCTGCAACATGATGTTCAAAACAGCCTTCTGCCTCTATCTTTACAAGGCTGGTATTAAGGTCTGACCGAGTACACTAATCCCTGTCTGGTTTTCTAATCCTTGTTTCAACTATCTGTAGGCTCACACTATTCTCCGCCGATCTTATCTTATCGTCTGGCCTTCGCTGTCCTTTGCTAGTATTCTCTCATTTCACAACTGTCCTCCAAACGCACACAAACTTATCGCACCACATGCAACTTCGTTGTGGATCGGTTAATGAATTAGTTCAAGGGAGGGGTGACAAACACAGCTGGAGGGGAGGCAACCTTAAGTCACTTGATACTTTGTTTTCCAATTCCTTCTATTGGTGCTGTCTTGTTTTCCGACATTTCTATTGGCTCTGTTCTATCTTTACATTATTCTTACTGGCTTCTTTCTATGTGTTCTGGGAGTGTATGTAGTTAATAAATGGTTTTTATACGGTATATAAGATTGTGCGCCACAAAGTAAAGGGGCAGTCTCCTGAGAACATACCTTGTGTACTTCTTGGACAACTGTACTAGCTGCAGCTAATAAAATCTGATCTTTTACGCCTGACAGAGTGTCCCGTGTCTCTGTTAGTTGAGGCAGGTGAATCCAAGGAGATTTCAGGCGTACCCTGCGCCGCCAGGCCCATAAGGTTCTGGTTCTTCAACTGGCGCCCAACGTGGGGCGGCTTCAGCGGTACCGGTTCTGCCTGAAGGTCGTGAGGAACCCCGCAAGAAAATTCTGGAGGAATCGCGAGCCACGTCAAGCGACCCCTGTATGTCGAAGTGGTCCGAAGGTCTTTTTCAGCGCGGTTACTCCTTCCTGACGGCTACTGACGACTGCTGCCCTGACTGCCGCCCTGCCTTGGCCCTTTCTTTGATGATGTATGGTAAAGCGAGACGATAGACGGGCCTCTGTTGGTGTAAGAAGACATCCTTAGTTAAGTATTTGGTGGGTCGCGCCCACAAATTTTGGTCTTTGTTTTGTCCTTAGGTCCTTAGATTTGGCCATTGCAGTGGCCAAAGCCGAGGGGTAAGTGCATTTGTGCTGTGTAAACTGAAAGTTTTACCCCCTTGATGTTTGTGAACAGCCAGTAAAAATCGTGAGATGTCTGGTCTGACTAAGTTTGGAAAACTTTGTTGCTTTGGTTGTAATAGGGACTCCCAGCTTGAGGACTCCTGTCCGATTCCTTCGGTTGGAACTCCCACATATGAGCTCTATTCTAAACATGGTGTTGGTCCTATTGCCTTTAATAAGACATGGACCCGATATACAAAGAAAGATGGTGTTTTAAAATGGCCAGAAAATGGTAGTTTCGAAACTGATGTGCTAGATAATTTAGAAGCAACGTTATTTAAAAGAAAAGCCCGGCCGGCAATGTTTGACTCTTTTCGCCTTTGGCGTAAGGAAGCCAAACAGAGAGAAATTAAACAAGCGAAACGAGATAGGAAAACACAGGGAATGACGATTATACAGGCTGCTCAGCAATTCAAAGATGATGAAATAGATAATGCAATGGAAATTTCAGACAGACAGCATCGAATGGCAATAGATAAATGCTATCCGACGTTGCCTATCTCTTCCCTTGATAAGAGAAAAGATTTTGAGGAAGATTCCTTAATGTCCCACTTATTGAAATTGCCTCCGCCCTATGTACAAGGTGCTAATGCACCCCCGATGTTACAGCCTGTTCAGCCGCCAGTTGTGCTTCCGCCTGCTCCAGCTTTTCCACATTTGCCTCCTCAAGTATTGCCTATGCCAGCTTTGCCTTTAACTCCTTTGCCTTCTGCTCCTTTGGCAATTCCTAATGCTCCTTTAGTTAATTCACCTAATACCTTGTCCCCTATCCTTATGTCAAATTCTCCATCTATGCGTAAGCGATTTGCAGATACTGTCTCTGGTCTCTTATCACCTTTCTTTGAAGCTTTAAATGTGTCTCCAGCTTTTTCTCGAAGACAGTCTCGTAGTCAATTCCCAGACTCCGAAGAGCGAGAAAAATTGGACTCACTTGCTTGTAGATGGATCAAGAAGGGTCCCCAATATAGTACGTCTGATATTATGTCCACCTTTCTGCAATGGAATGCACCTACGCAGAGATATGTTTTTAAAGTTATGTGCGATACTCTCGCTAAAGAATGGGAGGATATGAATTTGGGTTCGGTCCCACAGGATCTGTTAGATGTTCAGGCTGACTTTGACAAAGGACTTATTGTGGGTCCTAAGGTTGAAAACGCTGTCAGAACACTTATTTCTTTCAGATCCCTATTGTTCTCACAGACTTTTCCTGATTCTGATCCTTCAGTTAGGACAGCACTGAAAAACTATCCCATGAGAGAGGTTTCTCCAATATGGAAGGAAGAAGTTGCAGCAGCAGGTGCTAATCCAGCTATTCCTGCGCATTTTCAGCGCATATGGATACATGTCCCCTGGAAAAGGTCTGAAGTTTTAGCACTTAAACAGTCACTACCAGATTCACGCAAAAATCCTGCTGGTTACTATAAAGAGTTGTCGCAAACAGTTGATGCATGTACTATGAATCTAGCAGATATTGACATGTTGATGGGAAATGTAGTTCCACAGACAATATGGGCTAAAATTCGTAGAGAGGATCACGCTCAAGAATTAGGCGGCGATTGGAACGCTATTATTGCCGCAGATAGAGGTCAAGTAGGTGGTGCAAAGCCCGACGCTTTGATCTCAGAACTCCCTGGTAGGATTATTACATTAATGAAAACAATGATGCCTGCTTTGAGAGTTAATTGGGATAAGCTAGCAGCATGTAAACAAAAGAAAGATGAAAGTGTTTCCGATTTCTTTACCCGATTCGAGGAGACATTCATTGATCACAGTGGTCAAGATATGGCTACAGAAGGGGGACAGCGATTATTTGTGGATAAGTTCGTATATAACTTGCTTCCTGAACTATCACACAAGCTAAAAGACTCCGAGAGTTCATGGGCAGTTTCTTCTTCCGTCCAGATATTGGCTACTGCACAATATTATGAAAATAGAGACAAAGAAGAAAGAGAAAAACAAGAGAAAAAGACGAAAGAATTAAAAACTAAAGTTCTCTTGCAACAGGCTTATCCTCCTCGTTATGTTCAGCCTCAGTTTCAACAGCCTCCGCAGTTTCAGAGGTTGTATCAAAAGCCTGAACCATTCATTCCAAGACCTTTGCTAGGTCCCAATCAATGTGCTTATTGTAGGGAGGAAGGTCATTTTAAGAACAGTTGTCCGGCATTGTTGCAGCGTAATGGAGCAACATCTGCTTCACGAGGTCGTGGTGGTCCTCAGTCAGCAAATAGAGGTAGAGGTCGAGGTGTGTTAACCCAAGAGCAGCGTTCTTTTGTTCCTCCAAATTCCGGAAATTACTTTGACCAGCAAAATGTTAGGTCTACACAGTATTACAGTGAGGATCAGTATATTGAAGGAGGGAATGAAAGTCTTCATTTTGAATAGGACAGCCATGGACAAAGTAAGGGGGTTACGTCAATTCCAGTGGATCAGAATGGACCTTATGTTAATGTCACTACAATGGGTGTTTCAGAGCCATTTCTTTTAGATACTGGTGCCATGAGAAGCTCTATCATTCATTCTAAACTCCCTGGCGCACCTTTGTCTGGCTTAACGAATGTATCTGTAGGATTTTCTGGCGCCCCTGTTCGCAATCCAGTTTCTTGCCCTTTGCCTGTTTCAATAGGCCCTTATGATTTAGAAGCTCCGCTTCTTCTGACGAATGGTTGTGGTGAAAATCTGTTGGGTTTAGATCTATTAAAAAGAATGCATGCTACGATATATTGTTCACCTTCTGGTGTATACCTCACTCTAGGACAGAAAATGACTAGTCCAATGTACTTATCAAAAGATCAATTCCCACCTGAATTGCTTTCTCTTCCCGAAACGCTTTGGGCTACGGGTCCGAATGACATTGGTTGTCTTGAGATCCCACCTTATGTTGTTACTCTTAAGCCCAATGCTGAAATGCCACGTATTCCGCAATACAGAATCTCTACTGAAGGTGAGAAAGCACTTCTGGAAATTGTCCATGATTTGATTCAGAAGGGTGTGGTTGAGGAAACGAGAGGATGGTGCCACATGCAGTGGATACTTTACTAAATAGGACAAAAACGCAGCATCTTACGAGTGCCCGGTTGTCCGGATATGAGCTGACTCTTTTGGCTAGTCACATACACATCAAACGATGTAATACCCTGAATCCAGCTACTTTGTTGCCTCTTCCAGAAGAGAGAGATGTCTCTGAACAGCATGATTGTTTTCTCCGTACTGAAGAAGAGACTAAGGGTAGAATTGACCTAAAAGACACGCCATTAGTGAATCCAGATGGAACACTATGGGTAGATGGTTCTTGTTTCAAGCTCCCGAATGGAGATACAGTTTCAGCCTACGCTATTACTACTTTGCATACGATTGTGGAGACAGCACGCATTAGACATAATTCAGCTCAGGCAGCTGAATTGATAGCCTTAACTAGAGCGTGTGTGTTATCCAAAGGAAAAAGAGTAAACGTGTACACTGATAGCCAATACGCTTTTGGTGTAGCGTTTAACTTTGGGCGCTTATGGAAGGAAAGAGGATTCTTTACTTCCCATGGTACTAAGATACAACATGGTCAATTAGTGACTGAACTTCTTGAGTCACTTACAATGCCTACTCAGATAGCGATCGTGAAGTGTAGTGCACACAAAAAGATTGTGGACGATGTTGGTCGAGGAAATGCATTTGCAGATGAGGTAGCGAAAAAGACAGCCAGAGACAACACAAGTCGAATGTATGTTGCAGGTCTCGCAAACTGCGTAAGAGAAAAGGGAATGTGTGAAGATACAGTAGAGAGTGTGAAATCAATTCAAGGAGAGGCTACGGAGAATGAGTTGAGAAAGTGGAAGGAAAGTACAGGAATGTTAGATGAGATGGGATGTTGGGTTGAATTATCAGAACATCAACGTTGGCTGTTACCAGATGCTTATGTACTACCTGTAGTTACTATGGCACATGGTCCAGCTCACCTAAGTGCAAAAGGAATATGTAAGCTTCTGGCTCCAGTGTGGCAAAATGAGGGGATCCCAAAGTGTGCAAATAATGTAGTAAAACATTGTATTGTTTGCTTGATGTACAATCCGGGAAAGGGAACCCCAACTCCAGCAGGTCATTTTGCTCCTCCAACATATCCATTTGAGGTGTTGCAGATGGATTATATTCACATGGAACGATGCAACAACCTCAAATATGTTCTGGTGGTAGTATGTGCTTTTTCTAGATGGGTAGAAGCCTACCCTCTGAAGGACAATACTGCTTTATCAACTGCCAAAATACATTTGAAAGAATTCTTCCCTAGGTTTGGTTTGCCGCGCATTGTCTGGAGTGACAATGGGAGCGAATTTGTGGGTCAAGTCATGCAAAAAGTTTGTGCAGGTCTTGGCATAAAACAGAAGTTCCACGCGGCGAATCACCCACAGTCGGCTGGTTTAGTAGAATGCTACAATGGAACCTTGAAGCTTAAAATTGCTAAGGTGCAAGCTAGCACAGGACTTAATTGGCCTGATGCTTTACCATTGGCTCTTCTGTCCACCAGAACAGCAGTACACTCTCGTTTGGGGCTTAGCCCTTACGAAGTGATATTTGGTCGCCCAGCTAATGTATGGGGAGTTCCTCGCCCTAAGAAATACTCAGACTTGCCATACCCGATGTTGATTGACTACTTGCATGACCTTACAACTAAATTGCGTGTTCTACATCAACAGGTTCAGAGTGCTCTACCAGAGGCTTCCACAGACCCAGGTCATTCCATCCGACCAGGTGACTGGGTCTGCACGAAAAATTTCCAACGACAGAGAAATTTGGAGCCCAGATGGAGAGAGCCACGCCTGTTTTTTTTGACCACAAGAACAGCAGTTAAAGTCGAAGGAAATAAAAACTGGGTGCATGCCGTGCACTGCAAGAAAGTGCCTTTGCCCTTGCCTTTCGATCAGTGGGTCCGTAGAGGCATCAGTGACTCTGAAAGTGAGAAAGTTCTGCAATTTGTACCATTCAGTGATGCGCGTCTAATTGGAACACTTTCTGAGAAAGAGGACGACGACATCCTTCAAGAAGCAATACCATCGCATCGTCGCTTGAACACGACAAATCCAGGAACATTGTTTCAAAACCAGACTGCCTCTGGACAGGAACGCTATAATTTGAGACCAAGACCAAAGAACTTGTAAATTTCTCTCCTATGTAGTACTCTATCCCGGTTGCAGGGTCACGGTAGGAGTCTTAGTTACGACCTGAGTAAGTTGCAATAGGCCTGCAGGACCTCACAGTGTCATAGGACGGTAGATAATCGTGACTACAGTGATTGAGGAAGATTGCCGTGAGCATCCACTTAGAAAGATGGAGGCTACATTAGATAAAAGAGAAAGTAAAAATGTAAAGAATAATTGTAAAGAAATATGTAGTCGTTGTAGTATTGCTCTATGCGTCATTATATTGTCGTGTATTCTTTTGGCATCTGTAAACTGGATCATTATTACTCTGCAGCAAAAAGTTGTCTCTTCTCCTACCTCTACATCTTCTTCTACTATCTCTCCGCACCTATTTCACACTCTTCCCCAGCATGAACTCATCAGAAGAACTGAATACTTTAACAATTCCTTCGTCCAGTTGTTACATCAACATCAGTTAGTGATCAATACAACTGACTGTTGGGTGTGTGGACTCATACCACATACGGTAGAAAAAGGAATGCCATATTTAGTTCTTCCATTCTCCTATGAAGGTTCCGCTTGGGCTTATTTTGTCATTTTCAATAATGCATATCAAAGTAAAATTAAACAACCTGTCAGTTCACATAGTGTTGGTTCAAATTTCAGTCATAGTTTATTGATAAAGGGAATGGTAGCTATGGCTAAAATCATGGAAAAAAGTGAAGCTTCCATAGATGAAAGAAAAGCATATACCAATTGGAACATAACTAATTACATTTCCAGCCTCAATGATAAGGTTAAGCAAGGAAAATCTCCTCCGATACGGGTCATACCCCAACAAGGAAATTTCTGTCTGCAAATAAATGGTAGAACTCCAAACACCGGACAAAGAGAAAGTTTATGTTCCCATACATATGTTTATTCAGCCCTGAATTCACTGCCGTTAGTACCATCTCAAGGTACATACTTCGTTTGCCACGATAGGGCTTATACATGGTTGCCAGCTGATTTCTCTGGTACTTGTTATATAGCCTTTCTTCTTCCCCCTACATACACCGCTCCTGCGAACCATCATAAAAATAGATATGGCAGAGGGATTGTGGATTTGAAAGACACAGCAGGACAAGAGGGAGGAGATTTCCTCAAAGGATTTCTTCCCTTCTGGGGTCCAATGGCCAACAGCAGAAATATAAGGCAATTGGTTTGTGTCGTAGAAACCACCATAGACATCACTGTAGGAGCTTTAAGTAACATTACAGCTGAACTACAGGCTGATCGCCTTATGACCTTGCAGAACCGTGTTGCCTTAGACTTTGTTCTTGCGGACCGTGGTGGAGTATGCAAATTGATCGGATCAAGTTGCTGTATTTTCATACCTAATGACGCTCCGACAGTATACCAAGCTATCTCTAAGTTACACATAATCTCCGAGTCGATTCATCAGGACGAAGGAGATTGGTCCTTTTCAGAGTGGTTTTGGGGATTACTGTCCAAATGGGGTTGGAAGGTATTGACATTCTTTGGAGTAATTTTAGCTTTTATATTCTCTTGTTGTCTTTGTATGCACTGCGGTCCTGCCATCTGCAACCTATGTGCTACTGCATGTATTCCCAAACCCAAGTCACAAAGAGCAGAGAATATCAAAATGATGGTACAGCAACAGCTTGATGACCTCATGGCCATAGACATCGACTCAGATTAACATGAGTTTGTGTATCTTGCCTGAGTTCTGGCAAAAGGAGGGTCTGAGGAAATTCGATTTTTAATACGATCGTATCGACCCGCCATTTTGTGGCCCGCCGCCATTTTATGTTGCCTTCACTCAGGCAGCACAGCGAACGAAGTCCATTCTGCCTTTTCTGCTTATTCTGCAACATGGTGTTCAAAACAGCCTTCTGCCTCTATCTTTACAAGGCTGGTATTAAGGTCTGACCGAGTACACTAATCCCTGTCTGGTTTTCTAATCCTTGTTTCAACTATCTGTAGGCTCACACTATTCTCCGCCGATCTTATCTTATCGTCTGGCCTTCGCTGTCCTTTGCTAGTATTCTCTCATTTCACAACTGTCCTCCAAACGCACACAAACTTATCGCACCACATGCAACTTCGTTGTGGATCGGTTAATGAATTAGTTCAAGGGAGGGGTGACAAACACAGCTGGAGGGGAGGCAACCTTAAGTCACTTGATACTTTGTTTTCCAATTCCTTCTATTGGTGCTGTCTTGTTTTCCGACATTTCTATTGGCTCTGTTCTATCTTTACATTATTCTTACTGGCTCCTTTCTATGTGTTCTGGGAGTGTATGTAGTTAATAAATGGTTTTTATACGGTATATAAGATTGTGCGCCACAAAGTAAAGGGGCAGTCTCCTGAGAACATACCTTGTGTACTTCTTGGACAACTGTACTAGCTGCAGCTAATAAAATCTGATCTTTTACGCCTGACAGAGTGTCCCGTGTCTCTGTTAGTTGAGGCAGGTGAATCCAAGGAGATTTCAGGCGTACCCTGCGCCGCCAGGCCCATAAGGTTCTGGTTCTTCAGCCCCCACGGTGTTCTTGCCAAACCTGGGACATAGTGAGTGGGCAGAGCAGCAATTTTAAGTACATATACTTGACACTGGTCAAATACGAGTTCCCCAGTTACATGATGGTCACTCTGCACTCTGGGTTGTTTAGTATCAAACAACCCAGACTGATAAACACAAACTGGTACCAGTATTGGATTTATCCCTAAATGTACCCACCTTAGAGGTACTCCCTGCAAAAGCTAACCTTATTGGCATGGTTGCTGACTGTTTCCATCCAGCCTGCCACCTCCAGACAGCCAATACACAAATCATGGAGGAGAGCCCAGGCTCTCTGGTTTGTGAAACACCTCCTCCCTCAGGAATGTGCAACACCCTGGCGGTGAGCTTCAAGGTGCTACTGTCCCTAAAACTCAAGCCCCCAATCCTGCTGCTATGAGCAGATGGCTTCCCCCCTTTGCAAACCCCCACTTTTGACAGGAGCAAAGGTGGGAAATCAGACAAAGGGTAGGAAGAGTGGCCTCACTGAGGATGCACTACCCCTAGGGTCTTGCAGGCAAAATGGATCCTCCATTTCAAATTCCTCCATGTTGGATGGCAAGAAAATATACAATGAGGTTTAGGGAAGTGACCCTTCCACAGGAAGTGGTCACTGTAGTGGGTTCTTCCCAAAATGGCCACTAAATTCAGTATTTAGTGGGCTCCCCTACACCAAGAAATTAGATTAATCCGGAAGAAAATAAGACAGCATCAAAGAACCCGCCAGGATGAGAACAGAGGACCTGCAGCACCAGAATAGGTGCCATGATCCCTTCTTGCTGCACCAGAGTCCCGACAATCGCCATTGAAAAGTAGCTGACCACTCCACCGACCTCTTAAGACCCTGAGGACCTGAAAACCTCGTAAATAGCCCGAGATCTCCCTCCTGAGTGGAGGCACTGCTCAAGAAATCAAAGGAACCTGAAAGGAACCTGCAAACTGATGAGGGACACTTCACTGACCGGATGATATCTCCATAACGGGAAGTTGCAAATTGACCCGGCAACACTCCAACAACAGCACAGATGAGATCTGCAAGTGTGGCAACTTTGGTGGCACAGCTCCCCTGTGGCCAAGTTGTGACAATACCCCAAGTACTGGTCAGTGCACGTCAGTCAACCACAAAAACAGCTCACCTTTCAGAGGCTGGCCCTCTATGTAGTGTGTAAAACTATGTACACTATGCAGGGGGTCCAGGCAACCACATGTTGGTTTCCAGATGTAAAAATTAGACCAACTAATGGTCCAATTTATATGGTAGCTGCTTGTGCGGTTAGGCTAATCCAGGAGATTTGCTAAGCATTTACTGTACTCATAAATCCAATCATGCACCACACACACTCAACAAATAACTCAAGACCAGAATTTATAAAAATACTCCAGACTTTTATATAAATTTTAAGACCAAGATCTTTAACATACATTAAGTACTTTTTGAGATATGACTTTTAAAAAATTGGTGCAGTTAGTGTTTCTGTGCGTAATTATTCACCCACAGGAATCAATGCACAGTCACCTTTAAAAATCCATTACAAATCATACAGTTGAGTTAACAGTCTCTTTTTTTGCAGGGTGGTCGCAGCAACCGGTGGGCACCTTATGCCAGCTGGACAGTCTCGGGTGACTCCCGGTTCTAGCGAGAGCAGCGTTAGAAAGGTTCTTGGCACAGGCACAGGGCCACCTGGATGGGCCACTTGAAAAAGGAGCTGGTTTGCAGATTTAAAGATGGTGCCTGGGGGCACCCTTAGGCTGTTGAGGTCGCAAGGGGTTGGGAACCCTGGGGCACACATCAAGTGCTGCAATGCAAGGCCCAGGGCAGCCAGGTGCAGGGCATTCTGAAGGTCTTGGATTCTCTGCTCAAAGGAGTCCTTAGGATCTGGAGGTGAGTCTCTTTGAGGGCTGCTTACAGGACAACGGGGACACTCTGGTCAGAGATCCAGGGTGTTCCTAAAGTCCCTCAACTGGGGCTTCCTCCTGATCCTTTTTCAGCTCTGGGGGAGCTGGTTTTCTGGTTGTCTATTGTCAGCTGACCAGTACCCAGGGTATTAGGTTAACTTGGCCACTAGAGAACGCAGTACCACCAAACTTGGCACAGTTGTGAGTTACATCTGGGAGGTTGTCGGTGTGTCATCAGGTCTGACTGCAATATCCGGTTGCGGAGATATCAGCCAGTCAGTTAAGTGATCAACACTGGTTTGCTGGTACTTGCTGGATTATTGAGTGGTTCCTCCACTCAGAAGGGAGATAGGGGGTGTATCTTGAAGCCTGTAGGTCCCCTGAATTTCTTGGGGTTGGTCCTGTGTCCAGCTCCTCTGCAGCTGCGATTTTTGTGTCTTGGTTGCTGCAGGCAGGTCCTGTCACCTTTTCTTGTGCTGCAGGTCCTCAGTTTTCTTGCTGTGGTCTTCTTTTGTTGCTGGTCTTTGTCTTTTCCAATCTGATTTCTTGCTCTAAGGGAGCCCACTAAATACTGAATTTCGTGGGTGTTTTAGGGGGAACCTGGTAGTGTCCAATGGGACACTTACCCTTGGGTAGCTACACCCACTACAGTGACCACTTCCTGTGGGAAGGGTCACTTCCATAAACCTAATTGCCTATTTTCCTGCCATCCAACGTGGAGGACAATGAAATGGAAGGTCCACTTCATCTGCAAGCCCCTAGGGGTGGTGCATGCTCAGTGAAGCCACTCCTCCTACCCTTTGTCTGGTTTTCCTGCCTTTGCTCCCTCCAAAAGTGGGGGTTTGCAAAGGGGGAGGCCCTCTGCTGCTAGCCGCAGGCCTGGGGGCTGAGATTCATGGGCGGTAGCCCTTTGAAGCTCATTTACCAGGGCAGTGCACATTCCTGACAGAGGGGGTGTTAGCTCCTCCACTCAGTAAGGGCATTGTTTTGCAAACCAGAGAGGCAAGGCTCTCCCCCCAGGTTTGTGTATTGGCTGTCTGGATGTGGCATGCTTGCTGGGACCAGTCAGCAACCATGCCAGGATAGTTAGCTTTTTTAGGGGGAACCTCCAAGGTGGCCCCTCAGTACTTTTTATAATAAATCTAGAACTGGTACCAGTTTGGATTTGTCATTCTAAGTTGTTTGATACCAAACAACTCAGTGTTCAGAGTAGCCAATATGTAGCTGGGAAACTCGTGTTGACCAGTGTCCGGCACATATATTAAAATGTCTGCTCTGTTCACTCACTATGTTCCAGGTTTGGCAAGGACACAGTGGGGGCATATTGCTCACGTAATTATGCTATCACATATAGGGTGGAGCACCCTGCCTTAGAGCAGAAAGGCCTGCTTGAGGGGTGACTTACCCATAATATATGCAGTGTAGGGTGGACAAGGCAGACAGGGAGTGTGCCATGTTGAATTTGTATTTTAGAATTGCACCAGAACACTCAGCCTGCTTAGGCAGTGCTGGATGCACCTGGATGCATGGCCCTAGGGGGCAGCACAATCAGCGCTGCTGCCCTCAGGAACCTACCCATAGTAACCCTTGCCCCGGGTACCTAAGTACTGCTTACTAGGGACTTATAATGGTAGCTAAAGGTGTATCCAATTACTTTAACAATATTTTAGGGAAAGGTCACTGGCACTGGGAACCTGGTTAGCAGGATCTCAGTGCACTCCAGTCCTAGTTGCATTTAGAAACCAGGCAAGAAGTGTGTGGGGGGTACTGCAACAAGGTGGCAGTTTCCCACATCACCCAGAGCTGCAACTGGACCAGGATGAATCCCCAGTCGAGGGACTTCAGTGACACTCCGGACCTCCTGCTAGAGCACCCACAACATCCTGCAATACCCAAAGAAGAAGACTTACCTCCAGGTCCAAAGAGTGCCTTAGCGCACAGCATCCAAGACCTCCAAATCATCCTGCACCTGGCTACCCAGGGCCTTGTATCACAGGATCTGCTGTGTTCCCATGGTACCCAACTCCTTGAAACCTAAATAGCACAAGGGGACCCCCAGGTACCATCTTTAAATCTGCAAACCAGTTCTTTTTCCAAGTGGCCCTTCCAGGTGGCCCTGTGTCAAGAGACTTTCAAACGCTGCTCCAACTGGAACCGGGAGCCACCTGAGTCTCTCCAGCTGGCATAGGGTGCCCACCGACTACTCCGAACAGCCTGCAAAAGAAGAGACTGGTAACTCAATTGCACGATTGTTAATGCATTTTTAAAAGTGACTGCCTATTGATTTCTTTGGTGCGTAATTAAGCACAGAAAGAATAACTTTATTAAAACTTTGAAAAGTCATGTCTCAAAAAGTACTTAACGTATCTTATAGATGTTGCTCTTAATATTTATATAAAAGTTTGAAGGATTTTTATAAATTCTGATCTTGATTTATTCATTGAGTGTGGTTGCCTGGACCCCCTGCATAGTGTGCCTAGTTTTGCACACTACATAGAGGGGCCAGCCTCCTACATTTGGTGTATCAGTGGTGAGATAAAAACTTTGAATTTGATGATGCCACATTTTCAATTGTGTGAACACATGAATAACTCACTAAATAGTCTTAAGATAATTGTTTTTTATTTTTCTAATTGACTTCCATTTTTTCCAGGTTTTAAAAAGTAGTTGTTAGGGCCCTGTTTTGGTCCCTATAACTTTAAAAAAATTGTAAAAGTCTTTGCTGTAGTTGGTTATCCAGAAAAGGGAATTCTAAATTCTGAAAAGGTCTCAGCTTTAGCAAGATAAAAATGTTTGACACAGAGGCCAGAACCCAGGAGCTCAACCTGGAACCTTATGAGGCATATTGCTATGACCAATTAAGGTGACTTTACCGACTGTACAAGGTTCAAACTGGAAAAAGACTCAAAACAGAGAAACTTAGGTTTCTGCTGGCTCAGTATGAAAAAGATCCTCCCCAAGCTGATAATGATGAAGCATCTGAGGAGGATGAAGATGCTGTGGAGATGGGGGATGAGGGTAGCTCTTCTTCCCACAGTATGTCTAAAGCACCCACAGACACAGACCTGGAACTTGCCAGGCTGACCAAAAGACTTGCTTTAGAAAGTCAGCTTTTGGAGTTAGAAAAACAAAGAAAAGAGTTGGGCTTCGCACCCGTCTATGGTGGCAGCGTACAAGTGTTGAAAGAAAAAGCTTTCAACATCAAACTCCCTAAAAGAGTTGTCCATCCCTTCACTGAAGGAGATGATATATTGAAATGGTTTTCTGCCTTTGAAAGAGCCTGTATTGGTTTGTAAATTAAAAAGAAACATTGGGTCTACTTACTACTTATGTGGGAATTATTCTCAAGAAAGTGCAGGGATAGGCTCCTGACACTGAATGAGGCAGATTCTAAATCCTATGACCTCATGAAGGTACCCTGATTGAGGGCTTTGGTTTTACAACTGAAGAGTACAGGATAAAATTCAGGGAGGCACTAAAATCCCAGAGCCAGACCTGGGTTGACTTTGTGGACTATTCAGTAAAAATGCTGGGTGGTAGGTTAGCTGAGAACAAGGTACAAGATTATGATGGGTTGTACAATTTGTTTGTGAAAGAGCGTCTGTTGAGTAATTGTTCCAATGATTGGTTACATCAACATCTAGTAGACCTGGGTCCACTTTCCCCTCAAGAGTTGGGGAGAAAGGCAAACCATTGGATCAAAACAAGGGTGACCCAAACTACTAATGGTAAGGGAAACCAAAAGAAAGAGGCCCAAACGCCCCTCCAAGCGAAAGATGTGAGCCAGGGAAAAAATTACAAAGAGTCTTCTAAAGGCCACCAAAAACCTGCGTGGAGGGTGGGCCCAGAAAGTACTCACAGTCCAAGGGAGGGTACAAAGGGAAACACTGTGACCCCAGCAAGGCTTGGTGCCAAGACTGTAAAACACCTCTAGTCAACCTGCAGTAAATGCAGTTGCCAATATCCATATGAGGTCAGAGACATGACCTGAACCTGTCAGCGGCCCACAGAGGCAGCTCTAGTCACTGAGGGTGGGGTAGATTTATCTTTTGCTTCCTGGTCAAGTAACATGAACAAATAAAAGCAGCACCATGTGATTGATGGGGTAAAAACAGAAGCTTTGAGGGATCCAGGGAATTGTCTCACCATGGTATCTCAGCACCTGGTTCCCTCAGCTCAGTTCCTAGTAGGGAGGCCTTATTCTGCCACCAGTGCTGACAATGAGACCAAGTTCTACCCCCTGGCAAACTTTGAATGGGGAGGAGTGGCAGGGCAAACAAAAGTGGTTGTGTCCTCATCCATACCTCTAGATTGCCTACTTGGTAAATGTAGGAAGCTGGACTGGCTTGTAGTGAGTACCAAGGGGTACTTACACCTTGCACCAGGCCCAGGTATCCCTTATTAGTGTATAGGGGTGTCTAGCAGCTTAGGCTGATAGAAAATGGAAGCTTAGCAGAGCAGCTTTGGCTGAACTAAGAGACAAGTGAAGCTCTTACAGTACCACTAGTGTCACTTGCACAATATCATAAGAAAACACAATACACAGATATACTAAAAATAAAGGTACTTTATTTTTATGACAATATGCCAAAGTATCTCAGTGAGTACCCTCAGTATGAGGATAGCAAATATACACAAGATATATGTACACAATACCAGAAATATGCAGTATAGCAATAGAAAACAGTGCAAACAATGTATAGTTACAATAGGATGCAATAGGGGCACATAGGGATAGGGGCAACACAAGCCATATACTCTAGAAGTGGAATGCGAACCACGAATGGACCCCAAACCAAGGTGACCTTGTAGAGGGTCGCTAGGACTGTAAGAAAACAGTGAGGGTTAGAAAAATAGCCCACCCCAAGACCCTGAAAAGTGAGTGCAAAGTGCACTGAAGTTCCCCAAAGAACACAGAAGTCGTGATAGGGGAATTCTGCAGGAAAGACCAACACAGCAATGCAACAACAATGGATTTCCAGACGAGAGTACTTGTGGAACAAGGGGACCAAGTCCAAAAGTCACGATCAAGTCGAGAGTGGGCAGATGCCCAGGAAATGCCAGCTGTGCAAAGAAGCTGCCACCGGATGGTAGAAGCTGAGGATTCTGCAAGAACGACAAGGGCTAGAAAATTCCCCTTTGGGGGATGGATGTCCCACGTCGTGAAGAGTCATGCAGAAGTGTTTTCCCGCAGAAAGACCGCAAACAAGCCTTGTTAGCTGCAAAGATTGCGGTTTGGGTTTTTGGATGCTGCTGTGGCCCAGGAGGGACCAGGATGTTGCCAACTATGTGAGGGGACAGAGGGGGCGTCCAGCAAGAAAAGGAGCCCTCTCAGAAGCAGGCAGCACCCGGAGAAGTGCCGGAACAGGCACAACAAAGTGGAGTGAAACGGTGCTCACCGAAGTTGCACAAGAGAGTCCCACGCCGCCGGAGGACAACTCAGGAGGTCGTGCAATGCAGGTTAGAGTGCAGTGGACCCAGGCTTGGCTGTGCACAAAAGAAATCCTGGAAAAGTGCACAGGAGCCGGAGTAGCTGCAAAACACGTGGTTCCCAGCAATGCAGTCTGGCGTTGGGAGGCAAGGACTTACCTCCACCAAACTTGGACTGAAGAGTCACTGGACTGTGGGAGTCACTTGGACAGAGTTGCTGAGTTCAAGGGACCTCGCTCGTCGTGCTGAGAGGAGACCCAGAGGACCGGTGATGCAGTTCTTTGGTGCCTGCGGTTGCAGGGGGAAGATTCCGTCGACCCACGGGAGATTTCTTAGGAGCTTCTAGTGCAGAGAGGAGGCAGACTACCCCCACAGCATGCACCTCCAGGAAAACAGTCGAGAAGGCGGCAGGATCGGTGTTACGAGGTCGCAGTAGTCGTCTTTGCTACTTTGTTGCAGTTTTGCAGGCTTCCAGCGCAGTCAGCAGTCGATTCCTTGGCAGAAGGTGAAGAGAGAGATGCAGAGGAACTCTGATGAGCTCTTGCATTCGTTATCTAAGGAATCCCCTAAAGCAGAGACCCTAAATAGCCAGAAAAGAGGGTTTGGCTACTTAGGAGAGAGGATAGGCTAGCAACACCTGAAGGAGCCTATCAGAAGGAGTCTCTGACGTCACCTGCTGGCCCTGGCCACTCAGAGCAGTCCAGTGTGCCAGCAGCACCTCTGTTTCCAAGATGGCAGAGGTCTGGAGCACACTGGAGGAGCTCTGGGCACCTCCCAGGGGAGGTGCAGGTCAGGGGAGTGGTCACTCCCCTTTCCTTTGTCCAGTTTCACGCCAGTGCAGGGCTGAGGGGTCCCTGAACCGGTGTAGACTGGCTTATGCAGAAATGGGCACCATCTGTGCCCATGAAAGCATTTCCAGAGGCTTTGGGAGGCTACTCCTCCCCTGCCTTAACACCTTTTTCCAAAGGGATAGGGTGTAACACCCTCTCTCTGAGGAAGTCCTTTGTTCTGCCTTCCTGGGCCAAGCCTGGCTGGACCCCAGGAGGGCAGAAACCTGTCTGAGGGGTTGGCAGCAGCTGCAGTGAAACCCCTGAAAAGGCAGTTTGGCAGTACCCGGGTCTGTGCTAGAGACCCGTGGGATCATGGGATTGTGCCAACAATGCCAGGATGGCATTGAGGGGGCAATTCCATGATCATAGACATGTTACATGGCCATATTCGGAGTTACCATTGTGAAGCTATACATAGGTAGTGACCTATGTATAGTGTACGCGTGTATTGGTGTCCCCGCACTCACAAAGTCCGGGGAATTTGCCCTGAACAATGTGGGAGCACCTTGGCTAGTGCCAGGGTGCCCACACACTAAGTAACTTAGCACCCAACCTTTACTAGGTAAAGGTTACACATATAGGTGACTTATAAGTTACTTAAGTGCAGTGAAAAATGGCTGTGAAATAATGTGGGCATTATTTCACTCAGGCTGCAGTGGCAGGCCTGTGCAAGAATTGTCAGAGCTCCCTATGGGTGGCATAAGAAATGCTGCAGCCCTTAGGGATCTCCTGGAACCCCAATACCTTGGGTACCTCAGTACCATATACTAGGTAATTATAAGGGTGTTCCAGTGTGCCAATGTAAATTGGTGAAATTGGTCACTAGCCTGATAGTGACAATTTGGAAAGAAATGAGAGAGCATAACCACTGAGGTTCTGAATAGCAGAGCCTCAGTGAGACAGTTAGTCATAACACAGGTAACACATACAGGGCACACTTATGAGCACTGGGGCCCTGGCTGGCAGGGTCCCAGTGACACATACAACTAAAACAACATATATACAGTGAAAAATGGGGGTAACATGCCAGGCAAGATGGTACTTTCCTACACAAACCCCACCCCCCAAACGAAGGACAATAAGACTAGCCATGACCTGATGAGTCTTCATTGTCTAAGTGGAAATATCTGGAGAGTCCATCTGCATTGGAGTGGGTACTCCCAGGTCTATGTTCCACTGTATAGTCCATCCCCTGTAGGGATATGGACCACCTCAACAATTTAGGATTTTCACCTTTCATTTGTTTTAGCCAAAGTAGAGGTTTGTGGTCTGTCTGAACAATGAAGTGAGTGCCAAACAGGTATGGCCTCAACTTCTTCAGTGCCCAGACCACAGCAAAGGCCTCCCTCTCTATGGCAGACCAACGCTTTTCTCTAGGGGTCAACCTCCTGCTAATAAAAGCAACAGGTTGATCCTGGCCCTCAGAATTAAGTTGTGATAAGACTGCCCCTACCCCTAATTCAGATGCATCAGTTTGGACAATGGATTTTTTGGAGTAACGGGCTTTTCAGGACAGGTGCAGAGCACATGGCCTGCTTCAGCTCCACAAAAGCTTTCTGACAGTTTGCTGTCCATAATACCTTCTTAGGCATTTTTTTTTGATGTGAGGTCATTAAGAGGGGCTGCAATGGAGCCATAGTTCTTTATGAACCTCCTATAGTACCCAGTGAGGCCTAAAAAGGCTCTCACCTGAGTCTGAGTTGTAGGGGGAACCCAATCTATAAAAGTTTGGATTTTCCCCTGAAGTGGTGAAATCTGTTCTCCACCTACCAGGTGTCCCAGATAAACTACCTTCCCCTGCCCTATCTGGCACTTTGAAGCCTTGATAGTGAGGCCTGCCTTTTGCAGGGCCTCCAAAACTTTCCATAGGTGGACCAGGTGATCATCCCAGCTGGAGCTAAAGACAGCTATATCATCTAGATATGCTGCACTAAAAGCTTCCAGCCCTTGCAGGACTGTATTCACCAACCTTTGAAAAGTGGCAGGTGCATTTTTCAATCCAAAAGGCATTACTGTGAATTGGTAATGGCCTCCAATGGTTGAAAATGCAGTTTTTGCTTTTGCATCTTCTGATAATTTGATCTGCCAATACCCTGCAGTCAAGTCAAAAGTGCTTAGATACTTGGCAGATGCCAGTGTATCTATTAGCTCATCTGCCCTGGGTATAGGGTGAGCATCAGTTTTAGTTACCTGGTTGAGACCTCTGTAGTCTACACAAAACCGCATTTCCTTCTTTCCATCCTTGGAATGAGGTTTTGGTACAAGTACCACAGGAGAGGCCCATGGACTTTCAGAGTGCTCAACCACTCCCAGTTCAAGCATTTTCTGCACTTCTTGCTTTATGCAGTCTCTGACATGGTCAGGCTGCCTATAGATCTTACTTTTGACAGGCAAGCTGTCTCCAGTATCTATAGTGTGCTCACACCAAGAAGTGGTGCCTGGCACAGTAGAGAAGAGTTCAGAGAACTGACCCAGGAGATTTATGCAGTGGTCTTTCTGCTCAGCAGTAAGACAATCTGCCAAAATTACACCTTCCACTAGAGCATCTTGTTCTGTGGAAGAGAAGAGATCAGGGAGAGGGTCACTCTCTTCTTTCTGTCCCTCATCTGTTGCCATGAGCAGGGTGAGATCAGCCCTGTCATAGTAGGGTTTCAGGCGATTGACATGGAGCACCTTAAGGGGACTCCTGGCAGTGCCTAAGTCAACTAAGTAGGTGACTTCACCCTTCTTTTCAACAATTATGTGGGGTCAACTCCATTTGTCTTGGAGTGCTCTTGGGGCCACAGGCTCCAAGACCCACACTTTCTGCCCTGGTTGGTACTGAACCAAAACAGCCTTCTGTTCATGCCATTGCTTTTGGAGCTCTTGGCTGGCCTGAAGGTTTTTACTGGCCTTTTTCATGTACTCAGCCATCCTAGATCTTAGGCCAAGTACATAGTCCACTATGTCTTGCTTTGGAGCTTTTAAAGGTTGTTCCCAACCCTCCTTAACAAGTGTTAGAGGACCTCTCACAGGGTGTCCAAATAGGAGTTCAAAGGGGCTGAAGCCCACTCCTTTTTGGGGTACCTCCCTGTAAGCAAAAAGGAGGCAAGGTAACAGGATATCCCATCTCCTGCGGAGTTTTTCAGGGAGTCCCATAATCATGCCTTTGAGAGTTTTGTTAAATCTCTCCTCCAGTCCATTTGTTTGTGGATGATAGGGTGTGGAGAACTTGTATGTAACACCACATCCCTTCCGAATGGCCTTTAAGTAAGCAGACATGCAATTGCTTCCCCTGTCTGATACCACCTCTTTTGGAAAGCCCACCCTGGAAAAGATTCCCAGGAGGGCCTTTGCCACTGCAAGAGCTGTAGTGGTCCTTAGAGGAATTGCTTCAGGATATCTGGTGGCATGGTCCACTACCACCAAGATAAATCTATTGCCTGAAGCAGTAGGAGGGCCAAGGGGGCCAACTATGTCAACCCCTACCCTTTCAAAGGGAACCCCAACCACAGGCAGTGGAATAAGGGGTGCCTTTGGAGTGCCACCTGTCTTGCCACTGGCTTGACAGGTTTCACAGGACTTACAAAATTCCTTTGTGTCCTCTGACATTCTGGGCCAATGAAACAAGGGAACAAGCCTGTCCCAAGTTTTCATTTGCCCCAAATGTCCAGCTAGGGGAATGTCGTGGGCTAGAGTTTGGGATAGGGGCAACACAAACCATATACTCTAGAAGTGGAATGCGAACCACGAATGGACCCCAAACCTATGTGACCTTGTAGAGGGTCGCTGGGACTGTAAGAAAACAGTGAGGGTTAGAAAAATAGCCCACCCCAAGACCCTGAAAAGTGAGTGCAAATTGCACTGAAGTTCCCCAAAGAACACATAAGTAGTGATAGGGGAATTCTGCAGGAAAGACCAACACCAGCAAGGCAACAACAATTGGATTTCCAGACGAGAGTACCTGTGGAACAAGGGGACCAAGTCCAAAAGTCACGATCAAGTCGAGAGTGGGCAGATGCCCAGGAAATGCCAGCTGTGGGTGCCAAGAAGCTGCCACCAGATGGTAGAAGCTGAGGATTCTGCAAGAACGACAAGGGCTAGAAACTTCCCCTTTGGGGGATGGATATACCACATCGTGAAGAGCCGTGCAGATGTATTTTCCCACAGAAAGATCGCAAACAAGTCTTTCTAGCTGTAAAGCTTGTGTTTAGGGTTTTTGGATGCTGCTGTGGCCCAGGAGGGACCAGGATGTCACCAATTGCGTGAGGGGATAGAGGGGGCATTCAGCAAGATAAGGAGTCCTCTCAGAAGCAGGCAGCATCCGGAGAAGTGCCGGAACAGGCACTACGAAGTGGAGTGAAACGGTGCTCACCCGAAGTTGCACAAGAGAGTCCCACGCCGCCGGAGGGCAACTCAGGAGGTCGTGCAATGCTGGTTAGAGTTCCGTGGACCCAGGCTTGGCTGTGCACAAAGGAAATCCTGGAAAAGTGCACAGGAGCCGGAGTAGCTGCAAAACACGCGATTCCCAGCAATGCAGTCTGGCGTTGGGAGGCAAGAACTTACTTCCACCAAACTTGGACTGAAGAGTCACTGGACTGTGGGAGTCACTTGGATAGAGTTGCTGAGTTCAAGGGACCTCGCTCGTCGTGCTGAGAGGAGACCCAGAGGACCGGTGATGCAGTTCTTTGGTGCCTGCGGTTGCAGGGGAAAGATGCCGTCGACCCACGAGAGATTTCTTCGGATCTTCTAGTGCAGAGAGGAGGCAGACTACCCCCACAGCATGCACCTCCAGGAAAACAGTCGAGAAGGCGGCAGGATCGGTGTTACAAGGTCGCAGTAGTCGTCTTTGCTACTTTGTCGCAGTTTTGCAGGCTTCCAGCGCGGTCAGCAGTCGATTCCTTGGCAGAAGGTGAAGAGAGAGATGCAGAGGAACTCTGATGAGCTCTTGCATTCATTATCTAAGGAATTCCCCAAAGCAGAGACCCTAAATAGCCAGAAAAGAGGGTTTGGCTACTTAAGAGAGAGGATAGGCTGGCAACACCTGAAGGAGCTTATGAGAAGGAGTCTCTGACGTCACCTGCTAGCCCTGGCCACTCAGAGCAGTCCAGTGTGCCAGCATCACCTCTATTTCCAACATGGCAGAGGTCTGGAGCACACTGGAGGAGCTCTGGGCACCTCCCAGGGGAGGTGCAGGTCAGGGGAGTGGTCACTCCCCTTTCCTTTGTCCAGTTTTGCGCCAGAGCAGGGCTGAGGGGTCCCTGAACCGGTGTAGACTGGCTTATGCAGAAATGGGCACCATCTGTGCCCATGAAAGCATTTCCAGAGGCTGGGGGAGGCTACTCCTCCCCTGCCTTAACACCTTTTTCCAAAGGGAGAGGGTGTAACACCCTCTCTCAGAGGAAGTCCTTTGTTCTGCCTTCCTGGGCCAAGCCTGACTGGACCCCAGGAGGGCAGAAACCTGTCTGAGGGGTTGGCAGCAGCAGCTGCAGTGAAACCCCTGAAAAGGCAGTTTGGCAGTACCCGGGTCTGTGCTAGAGACCCGTGGGATCATGGGATTGTGCCAACAATGCCAGGATGGCATTAAGGGGGCAATAGCATGATCATAGAAATGTTACATGTCCATATTCGGAGTTACCATTGTGAAGCTATACATAGGTAGTGACCTATGTATAGTGCACGCGTGTAATGGTGTCCCTGCACTCACAAAGTCCGGGGAATTTGCCCTGAACAATGTGGGAGCACCTTGGCTAGTGCCAGGGTGCCCACACACTAAGTAACTTAGCACCCAACCTTTACTAGGTAAAGGTTACACATATAGGTGACTTATAAGTTACTTAAGTGCAGTGAAAAATGGCTGTGAAATAATGTGGGCATTATTTCACTCAGGCTGCAGTGGCAGGCCTGTGCAAGAATTGTCAGAGCTCCCTATGGGTGGCATAAGAAATGCTGCAGCCCATAGGGATCTCCTGGAACCCCAATACCCTGGGTACCTCAGTACCATATACTAGGGTATTATAAGGGTGTTCCAGTGTGCCAATGTAAATTGGTGAAATTGGTCACTAGCATGATAGTGACACTTTGGAAAGAAATGAGAGAGCATAACCACTAAGGTTCTGAATAGCAAAGCCTCAGTGAGACAGTTAGTCATAACACAGGGAAGACATACAGGGCACACTTATGAGCACTGGGGCCCTGGCTGGCAGGGTCCCATTGACACATACAACTAAAACAACATATATACAGTGAAAAATGGGGGTAACATGCCAGGCAAGATGATACTTTCCTACAGTAATGACCTGAAACATTCCTCCTGCGCTGAGGTAGAGCTAAGGACCCATGCAGCAATGCTTGGGATCCCTGAGTGGGCTTGTGTCAAGACTAGGGCACAGAGAAAACTTCAGAGAAAAATCGAGGGCTGGATCCTGAAATAGTCGACCAACCCCCCAAGAGAAAAGGCAAGAATACTGGGATACCAGCTTCAAAACAGATCCCAAGACAGGACCCCTCTTCTCAGGAGGAGGAGTCAACCATTATAGAGGGAACTGAGCCTAAAGAGCTTGGACCCTACCACCCAGAGCTCTTTGGCCCAAGGGGACCCTCTTGGTAAGATCTGTGCAAGGGACAAAGAGAGTGGACTCCAGAGGCCTCAATTCGATAACCAAAACCGATGCACACCCAATTCCAAGAGCTGATGACCTCATTGACAGACTAGGGGCAGCCAAGTATTTGAGTACTTTTGATTTAACATCAGGGTACTGGCAGATAGGCCTGAACTCCCAGAAGCAAAAGAGTGGTCTGCATTTTCTACTCCTAGTGGACATTATCAGTTCACTGTTATGCCCATTGGACTCAAAAATGCAGCTGCCACCTTCCAAAGGTTGGTTAACCAATTCCTTGCTGGACTGGAAACCTTTAGTGCAGCTTACTTAGATGACATAGCTGTCTATACTTCTATCTGGCAGGTTCACCTGAGCCACCTTGGAAAGGCTTTGCAGAGGGCGGGCCTCACTATCAAGGCCAGTAAGTGCCAGATAGGGCAGGGAAAAGTTGTGTACTTGGGCCACCTAGTTGGTGGAGGCCAATTGCAACCTCTAAAAACCAAAATTCAGACTAATCTGGCTTGTGAAGCTCCCAAAAAGCAGACACAGGTCAGGGCATTCCTTGGCTTAACTGAATATTACAGGAGGTTTGTAATGGATTATGGCACAATAGTTGCCCCCCTCGCAGAACCCACCTCCAAAAAGATGCCCAGAAAGATCAACTGGACAGTGAGTTGTCAAGACGCCTTTGACACTCTGAAGAAAGCTATGTGCCAGTTCTAC
Source organism: Pleurodeles waltl (assembly GCF_031143425.1). NCBI lineage: Eukaryota > Metazoa > Chordata > Amphibia > Caudata > Salamandridae > Pleurodeles > Pleurodeles waltl. The sequence goes on from NC_090446.1 coordinate 625,785,110, forward strand.
AAGCACCAGACTACTCTAGAGAATTTATAGTCCAGACATATGCTTCAGAGATAGGGATATGAGCAGTCCTTTCCCAAAGGAATGATGAAGGACATGAACAGCCAGTTGCTTTTATTAGCAGAAAGCTACTCCCTAGGGAACAAAAATGGAGTGCCATAGAGAGGGAAGCCTTTGCTGTCGTTTGGGCCCTGAAGACGATGAGGTCATACTTGTTTGTCTCTTACTTCACTGTTCAGACTGACCACAGGCCTCACAGATTACTACAACAAATGAAAAGTGAGAATCCCAAACTGCTTAGGTGGTCCATTTCCATACAGGGGATTGGCTTTGAAGTGGAACACAGACCTGGGACTGCCCCTGCCAATGCAGATGGCTTCTCCAGGTTCTTACGCTTAGAAGATGAAGACTCACTAGGGAAAGGGTAGTCTCATCCTCTTTCATTGGGGGGGTAGTGTGAAAGGATGCCTTTTTTGCATGGTTAGCCCCCCGTTTTTGCCTGGTGTTGATGTGTCCTAGAAGATGGTAATGCCCAGGGTCCCTGCTAACCAGGTTCCCTGGGCCAGAGCTCTTTCCCTAAATCTGTTGTGATGCTTGGCACAATTGGATACACTGTTACCTATCACTGCAAGACCGTAGTAAAGGGGTATCCCAGTACCCAGGGCATGGGATAGCCTGAGCAGGCCCCTGAGGGCAAGAGAACTGATTGTGCCACCCTCTAGTGCCCTTCACCCGGATGCACCCAGCACTGCCAGTTCAGGCTGCGTATACTGGGGCAAACTTAAAAAGGCAAACTCAACATGGCACACTTCCTGTGTGCCCTGTCCCCTTTACACTGCATATGATATGGGTAAGTCACCCCTCTGGTAGGCCTTACAGCCCTAAGGCAGGGTGCACCATACTATATGTGCAGAATAATTGCATGAGCAGTATGTCCGCACTGTGTCCTTGACAAATCTAGGACATAGTGAGTGAACAAAGCAGCCAATTTAAGTACATGTACTGGACACTGGTAAACCATGAGTTCCCCAGCTACATGATGGTCACTCTGCATCCTGGGTTGTTTTGTATCAAACAGCTCAGAATGAAAAACCCAAACTGGTACCATTATTGGAGGTATCACTAAATATACCAAGAGGTCACCTTAGAGGTACCCCCTGCAAAAGCTACCTTAACTGGCATGATTACTGAATGGTTCCATTCAGCATGCCACCTGCAGACAGCCAATTCACAAATCTTGGGGGAGAGCCCAGGCTCTCTGGTTTGTGAAACAATGCCCTTTCTGGGTGGAGGAGCTAACACCCCCTCCCTCAGGAATGTGCAACACCCTGGGGGTGAGCTTCAAAGGGCTATTGCCCTTGAACCTCGAGCCTCCAGCTCTGCTGCTAAGAGCAGATGGCTTCCCCCTTTGCAAACCCCTACTTTTGGCAGGAGCAAAGGCGGCAAACCAGTCAAAGGGTAGGAGGAGTGGCCTCACTGAGCATGCATCACCCCTTAGGGCTTGCAGGCAAAGTGGACACTCCATTTCATTTTCCTCTATATTGGATGGCAGGAAAATAGCCAATGATGTTTAGGGAAGTGACCTTTCCCATAGGAAGTGGTCACTGTAGTGGGTATAGCCACCCAGGGGTAAGTGTCCCATTGGACACTACCAGGTTACCCCTAAAATGCCCACTAAATTCAGCATGTAGTGGGCTCCCCTATACACAGAAATTAAATTCATCTGGAAGAAAAGAAGACAGTACCAAAGAACCTGTCAGGACGAGAACAGAGGACCTGCTGCACCAGAAGAGGCTCCAAGACCCCTGCTTACTGCACAAGAGTTCCGACAATCGCCGATGCAGAGGAGCTCACCACTGGACCAACCTCAAAAGACCCTGAGGGCCTCCAGGCTTCACTAATAGCCTGAGATCTCCCTCTTGAGATCTCCCTCCTGAGTCGAGGCGCCACTCAAGAAACCAAAGGAACCTGAAAGGAACCTGCAAACCTGTGAGGGACACTTCACCAACTGGACAATATCTCCACAACCAGAAGTTGCAGTTAGACCTGATGATACTCCAATGACAGCCTAGATGATACCTGCAAGTGTGCCAAGTTTGGTGGCACAGCGCCCTCCTGTTGCCAAATTGTGCCAATACCCCAGGTACTGGTCAGTGCACATCGGACAACTGCAAAAACTGCTCACCCAGAGCTGCAACTGGACCAGGAGGAAGTCCCAAACAAGGGACTTCAGTGACACCCTGGACCTCCCACCAGAGCACCCGCCATGTCCTGCAAGACCCACAGAAGAAGTCTTAAGTCCAGCTCTTTCGAGTCCCTTTGGGCTCAGCATCCAAGACCTCCAAATCGTCCTGCAACTCGCCACCTTAGGCCTTGCATTGCGGGATCTGCTGTGTGCCCCAGGTCCCCAACCCGCTGCAACCTTAACAGCCCAAGGGGACCCCCAGTCACCATCTTTAAATCTGCAAACCATCTTCTTTTCCAAGTGGCCCCTTCAGGTGGCCCTTTGCCTGTGTCAAGAGACTTTCCAACACTGCTCTCGCCCGAATTAGGAGCCACCAGAGGCTCTCCAGCTGGCAATGGTGTCCACCAACTACTCCGACCACTCTGCAAAAGAAGAGACTGGGAACTCAACTGTATGATTTTTAATGCATTTTTAAAAGTGACTGACTATTGATTCATATGATGCATAATTACGCACAGAAATACCAACTTTATCAAACTTTGAAAAGTCATATCTATAAAGGTTCTTGTCATAACTTAAAGATCTTGGTCTTAAAATGTATATAAAATTCTATAATATTTTTATAAATTCTGGTCTCGAGTTACTCACTGAGAGTGTATGGATTGGATATGTGAGTATAGCAAATACTTAGCACATCTCCTGGATTAGCCTAACCGCCCGACCAGCTACCATAAAAATTGGAGCATTAGGGGGCATATTTATATTCCATTTGCGTAGAATTTGTGTGACTTTTTTAAAATGCAAATTAGGGGCAAAATTAACTCCATATTTATATTTTGATGTTAGACCCATCTAACGTCAAAATATTCGAGTTTGCACCATTTTTAGATGCTTGAACCTACCTTGTGTCGATGAGATGCAAGGTAGGCATTCCCATCTAAAAAATGGTGCTAACCCCATTGCCCCATATTTATCCCCCCATGCTAAAATTAAGCACGGGTGGGAGGAGGGGCTAAATAATGGTGCAAAGCTTGCTTTGCACCATTATTTAATGTCTGGGTCAGACCAGGCATTAGGGGACCTGTGGATCCATTCCCTTGGTTAAATACCATGGAATGGGTCAGCAGGTGCCCACCCCATGCCCCAAGAACACCCACACCAGAGGGACACCGGAGGATGGGGGACCCCATCCCAGGTAAGTGGGGTAAGTATAGGTAAGTATTTTTTTTTTTATTAAACTGCCATGGGGGCCCAACTTCGGGATCCCTGCATGGCACAGGGTGCAATGGCCATGTCTAGCGGACACTGGTTCCCGGTGCTGCCCATTGGGGTAGTGGAAATTACTTTCTGAGACATGAGTCATGTGGTTTGGTTGGTTTTGCATCAGAAAATGACGTTAGGCTGGTTAGAGTCAATTGCTTTTTTTTTACTCTAACCAGCCTAACAATGCAAAACTCCCTTCTCCCACACTGCCACCCCCACCTGGCTAACATCATTTTTTTTTTTTTACGCTAGCCCACCTTTTGCACTGGCTTGCACCATTCCATAAATATGACACCCGGCTGGCACTCAGGGGTGGTGCAAGCAGGTGCTAAACTTTTTGATGTAAAACTGCAATAGTGCAGTTTTGCATCAAAATTATAAATATGCCCCTAAGTGGTCTTATTTTTACCTCTGGAAACCAAAGTGTGGTTGCCTGGACCCCCTGCATAGTGTGCCTAGTTTATCACACTAAATAGAAGGCCAGCCTCCTACAACTACTCCAAGTCATTCATAGCGCAAACTGATGCTTCAGAGGTAGGGGTTTGGAGCAGTTCTCTCTCAATTTAATACAGAGGGCCCGGATCAACCAGTAGCTTTCATTAGCAGACCCCCAGAGAAAAGCGTTGGTCACCCAGAGAGAGGGAGGCCTTTGCTGTCGTCTAGGCCTGGAACAAGTTGAGACCATACCTCCTTGGTACTCACTTCATTGTTCAGACAGACCACAAACCTCTAATATGGCTTAAACAGATGAAAGGAGAAAACCCAATTTTTTAAGGTGGTCCATTTCCCTACAGGGTATTGACTTTACAGTGGAACATAGACCTGGGAGTAACCACTTCAATGCAAATGGACTCTACAGATAATTCCACTTAGACAATGAAGACTCATTTGGGATAGGTTAGCCTTCTTGTCCTTCATTTGGGGGGGGGGGGTTGTGTAGAAAAAGTACCCTTTTTCATGGTATGGTTACCCTTTTTTTCTGCCCGATTTCAGTGTGTTTGACTCTGTTCACTGGGATCCTGCTAACCAGGACCCCAGTGATTAAGCTCTCTCTCCAAAAACTCTGTATTTCATCCCACAATTGGCACACTGGTGCCCCACTATAAGCCCCTAGTATACGGTACCTAGGTGCCCAGGGCATTGGGCTTCCAGGGGATCCATATGGCCTGCACCATATATTTAGCCACTCATAGGGAGCCACAATAAAGGGTTCTGCAGGACTGCCAGTGCAGCCTGCATAAAAAGTTGCTAGCAACCTTTCACTGCACCCGTCCACTTATAAGTCACCCCTATGGCAGGCCTTCTAGCCCAGAGGGCAGGGTGCACAGTACCTGTGTGTGAGGGTACCACTGAACTATAAGAGGTGCCCCCATGAACTCCAGGCCCATTTTCCCAGACTTCGTGAGTGCAGGAATGCCATTGTACGCTTGTACTGAGCATAGGTCAATACCTCTGTCCAGCTACATAATGATAACTCTGAACATAGGCATGTTTGGTATCAAACATGTTGGAATCATACCCCAATGCTTTTGCAAGCATTTAGTTGTATGATTCCATGCACTCTGGGGGCTCCTTAGAGGACCCCCAACATTGCTCTTACAGCCTTCTGAGGTTTTCCAGGCAGCCTAAGCTGCTGTGACCTCACAAACAGGTTTGTGCCCTCCTGGTACTTGAGCAGCTTAATCCCAGGAAGGCAGAACAAAGGATTTCCTTTGGGAGAGGGTTGTTACACCCTTTCCATTTGGAAATAGGAGTTAAAGGCTTGGGAGGGGTAACCTCTCCAACCCACTGGTAATGCTTTGAAGGGCACATTGGGTGCCCTCCTTGCATAAACCAGTCTGCACCAGTCCGTGCTCTAGTGCAAAACTGGAAAAAGCAAAGGGGAGTGACCCCTCCCCGGACCATCACCACCCCAGGGATGGTGCTCAGACCTCCTCCAGAGGGTCCCTGGGTTTTGCCATCTTAGATCCAAGGTTGACAGGGAACTCTGGGAGCATCTGAGTGGCCAGTTTCAGAAGGTGACATCAGATCCCCTTCTTGATAGGTGGTCACCCAGCCAGGGGACCAATTCCCCTTTTAGGGCTATTTAGGGTCTCTCTCTTGGTTGGTGTTTCAGATTCGGTTTGCAGGACTCCAGCAGGATTGACTTCTGACCGAAAAAACAGCATCTGGACGTTCCAAGGCCTGTCAAGCTGCAACAAAACTGCAGGACACCTCCTGTATCATTGTATTCACGGTTCCTTTCAGAAACTGTAATGGTTCCCTCGTCATGCTTCCTCTAAGGACAGCCCATCTTCAGCCTGCACCAGAAAGAAGAAAGAATCTCCCTTGGGGTGAAGGAGTCACTCCCCTGCTTCTGCAGACACCAACTGCAACACAACCGGCTGCATGGATCCCGTCTTCTGCTAAGATACATGGATCCTGCGTCATGGGTGGTAGACTGAAGTTGTCCTGACGGTCCTCTCTTCCAGTTTTCCAACTTGGCTTTGGAGTAAGCCCTTGCCTGCCCATGCAGAACAGTACCCACATTGTCAAGGGAGCCTCTAAGGGATATCTTTACAAGTTTGGACATTCAAAATTCTTCAAAAAAATTTAATTGAAAATCCTCAGCGATCTTGCGGCAAGTTGGTACTATTTGAGGGTGGCGGCAGGAGTCAGCATTTACAGCCCACATACTCCAATTTGGGACTCCCCAGGCACTCCTGAATGCTTTAAGGACATTTTAGCACTGCCACTGAAGAATGCAGGGATAGTGTCTTGGGGGGATCTATTTAGCGAAGGAGTGGTAATCTCTCTGGAGGATCTTGAGATTAAGCTGGGGTACTTTCTCTAGACTGAAGTATGTTCAAATAAAAGGCTGGTTACAGGAATCACGAGTATCATGTGGGGCTGCCGGCTTTTTGGAGGAGTGCATGTTAGCAGAGTCCCTCAGACTCAAGCGGGTTTCAAATTGGTATTGGGAGATATCAGAAGGTTTGGATGGGGGATTTACACTGCCCATCTCCCTCTGGGGGAAGGTTATGCCGCAAGGAAAAGTTGTGCAGTGGTGGGAATCTTCTATGTTAACCCTGTTTAGGATAGCAAAGCCGTCCTCTTTGCTGAGGAATCATTTGTTTACGATACATACAGCATACCTACCCCCAGGAAGGCTCTCTACAATAGGCAGCAACAAGGCAATTAAGTGTCCTAAATGTGACTTACAGCTTGCTTCTGATGTTCATATGTTTTGTGAGTGTCCTGGGGTGGAGCTCTCCTGGAAAGATCTATGCAAATATCTCTCTCTCATGTTCGGATGGGAGGTTTTGTTAACTCTCCCTCTAATTATCTTTGGGCAGACACAAGGGGTAGGTGATGAAAGTCACAATGGTTGTAAAGCTCATAAGAACTTAATTTTGCATTCTATTTTGGTGGCCAGGAGGGAAATATGTTGAAAATGGACTGTGAATATCTCTCCTCTGCTTAAGTATTGTCTGCAAGCCCTCTTCTACTTTGCAAGAATGGATTTGGCGGTGGGAGGCTCAAGTAAGAGTAAAGAGGAAATGTGGGCCCCTCTGCTCAAGTGGCAAGGAAGTTGAGTATGCCCATAGTGCAATAGGGAGGGTATAAAGTGATGCCTTGTATGTTAATGTCCAATGATTATTTTTCCTCCTCCCCCTCTTTCGTTAGACTGGTTGGTGTGGATAGACATTCTACCGCTCGATGTCTATATGAGAGGAAATGGGGGCTCCTTGTCATGATCAGCTTCTCTCTGGAAATGGTGCCGGGATTAACTACAGGGCTGATATAGGAGTTTTCATGAGGTGTATGAGGACAAAAAAAAAAAGAACAGTACCCACATGCACTCTGTCCTTTGCATTTGCCAAGGCTTGCTGGCTTCTTTTCCAAGGGATCTTCAGGCATCTTGAGGCTCCATCCCCTAGCACTCCATCCTGTGACGCACAGCTCCCTGGGTGGTTTTCCGGTGGTGTGGGAGCCCTTTCTGTAGTGCTGAGTGGGCCCCTTCTTCGATTTTTGTGTCCCCGTCCTGTGGGACTCCTGTGGGTGCTGCTTGTGCTTCTGTGGGCTCTCTGTGTTGCTGAGAGCCCACTATGACACCCCCTCCTGGGTAGAGTCCACCTGGTGCTTCCTCGTCTCAGGCAGCTCCACTTCTCGCTAACTGCGGGTTTTTCATATGCCAAGGCTTGTTGGCAGAATCCGAAGAGGCAAACTCAACTGCATTCATCCTTCCAGCGTGGGCTATCACCTGCATCCACGAGGAACCCAACTTCAATATTCTTGGGTGCAGTGCTGACTCTTCTTCCTCACCATCGACCCATCTCTTGCACCTTCAGCCTAGTGGATTAGGGCTCCTCACTTCCTGGACTCTACTGTGCTTGTGTGACTTGTCCCCTTCTTCCACAAGTCCTCTTGTCTAACTATCTACTGTTGGTGTCTTGCAGTCTCTTCTGGCCTTTGCATGATTATTCTTTTCTTCCAATTGGGTGTTTTTGGGACTTTACAATGATTTACTCCTGCTTTTCTGGTTGCTAGCGTGGGTTGTGGTACTTACCTTTGGGCTTTCCTACTACTCCCAGCTCCCCTCTATACACTCCACTTACCTAGGTGGGGTCTGACTCTTGTATTCCAATTTTTTAGTATATTGTTTGCGTTCCCCCTAGGGCTATTTCTCTCTATTGTGATTTTCACTAATTGTACTGTTTTTAACTGTTTTTATGCCTATTTCTGCATACTAGTTGTTGGAAAATGGGTTATTGTAAGGGCAGGTAAGTACTTACACTTAGCAATAGGCCACCAACCTCCACTTACATCCAGTTAGGTCTCAGTAAATTATACCCAGCTCAACGCTTGGTAGTTTGGCAACGAGCGACAAGGCTTAACTTAGGAGACAGAGGGGGTCATTCTGACCCCGGCGGTCTCAGACCGCCGGGGCCAGGGTCGGCGGGAGCACCGCCGACAGACCGGCGGTGCCCCGCAGGGCATTCTGACCGCGGCGCTTTGGCCGCGGTCAGTGCAGGAAAACCGGCGGTCTCCCGCCGGTTTTCCGCTGCCCGTCAGAATCCTCCAAGGCGGCGCAGCATGCTGCGCCGCCTTGGGGATTCTGACACCCCCTACCGCCATCCTGTTCCTGGCGGTTCGCCCGCCAGGAACAGGATGGCGGTAGGGGGTGTCGCGGGGCCCCTGGGGGCCCCTGCACTGCAGGGGCCCCCGTAAGAGGGCCCCGCTTGTATTTCACTGTCTGCATAGCAGACAGTGAAATACGCGACGGATGCAGTAGCACCCGTCGCACCTTCCCACTCCGCCGGCTCGATTACGAGCCGGCTTCATGGTGGGAAGGTCGTTTTCCCCTGGGCTGGCGGGCGGCCTTTTGGAGGCCGTCCGCCAGCCCAGGGGAAAACTCAAAATACCCGCCGCGGTCTTCCGACCGCGGTACGGTATTTTGGCGGCTCCCGCCGGGCGCGCGGTGACCGCGCCCGGCGGGAGTCAGAATGACCCCCTGAGTGTAAAGCATTCAAATATCACAAAATTGTAATTAAATAAAACACAGGAAACAGTTTAAAAATCCAAAAACCAATTTATAAAAATATATATATATATTTTTATCTTTAAAATGACACAAAAACGAATAAAATCGGATAAGGGGAACCGGAGATATTAATTTTTAAAGAAATATTGTTTTCTAGCGCCTAGAAACAAAAAGCGCCAATCTGGTCATCTGGTCGCACCTCGACCGGGACAAAGTCAAAGTTTAGGGCCGACCGCAATGGAGCCCGGCTCAGCTACAGCCCGCGGGAGGCCTCGGTCAAAAGTTTACCTTCGGACTTAGTCGTTTTTTCTGAAGATTTTCTTCAGCAGGACAAACCTGCCAGTCCAATCCGACCTCCTGGAACTCTTCCTCAGATACACATTGCGGGAACCCTCGGTGGAGATTTTTACCTTCGGACTTAGTTGTTTTTTCGAGGTGAAAATCCTTCGACCGGGGCAAACCTGGATCTTGATCTGACGTCCTTGGAGCCCTCCTTGGATATGCTGGCTGGGAAGTCCCAGTCAACTTCCTACGTTCGGACTTAGGGCCAGATGTAGCAAAGATTTGCGAGTCGCAAATGGCTCGCATCGCTATTTGTGACCCTGCAAAATCCGAAAAGGGATGTAAAAATCCCATTTCCGATCACCAAATAGCGATGCGACCAATCACCGACTCGCAAAATTTGCGACCTGATTTTGCGACCCGCAATCAGGAAGTCACAAATTACGAGTTGCAAACCATATGCAAAAGCCAGTCGCAAATTGCGATTAGTCGCAAAAAGCCCGTTTTGCACACCCAGATTACCACTGATTTAGAGCAGGTGGTAACCAGAACCAAAGTATAAAAGGAGACCCAGAAGGCATCTGGGCTACTCAAAATGGCTGCACTGTAAGTGATTGCATGGAGGAGGAGAGTCCAGGCTGCCCAGCAGAGGAGGAGGAGGCAGAGACAGGAGAGGATATAACGAACCAGGCAGACACTATTTCAACAAACTGAGGAGGAGATTTATGACAAATACAGACTGAGTAGTGCTTTTATCTTAGAGATTATTGAACTGCTGAAACCTCAGCTTGAACGACAGACAATGCGCAGCAGCACCATCCCCACACATGTGCAAGTGCTATGCTCACTGCACCTCTTGGCCTCGGGTAGCTATCAGGGGGTGATTGCAGTGGCAGGTGGGGTATCCCAAATGGGCACTCTCACGATTCTTCAGATGTTTCCTAGATGCATACTCGCACACATGTCCAGATATATATACCTACCCAGAAATGAGGCAGAAATGAACAGCACCAAGTTGGACTTCTACAGAATTGCCAACTCCCCCCATGTAATAGGGTGTGTGGACGGGACACATATACAAATGTGCCCACCTGCAAATCTGGAATATGTGTTCCGCAATAGGAACTGTACCCACTCACTTAACATCCAGGTGGTATGTGACGCCCATACTCCATTACTGACATTGTAGCTAAATATCCAGGGAGTACACATGACTCATACATATTCAGGCACAGTGGGATATACCAACACCTAGCACGTGGGGAGTTTGGAGAAGGATATTTATTAGGTATTGGTGACTATACTCAGAAGCCTTACATACAGGTCACTGTGTAACCCTGTGATGCCCTGCTAAAGTTGCCTCTTTTGTCTAACAGGTGACAGTGCATATGACCTGAGACCATGGATACTCACCCCATACCTAACACCTGGCAATCAGAACGAGAGGCGATACAACATTGCACATCGGCGGACCAGAACTGTAGTCGAGAGGACCTTTGGCTTGTTAAAGTCAAGATTCCGATGCCTCCACAAAAGTGGAGGAGCACTCCAGTATGCCCCAGAAACAGCATGCAAGATAGTTGTCACCTGTGCCATCCTACACAACATTGCCACCAGACGTGGGCTACATCTCACCCCTGAAGACACAGACACGGAGGATTAGGAGCAAGAGCTACCACACCGACAGCTTGGGGATAGAAGCATCGCAAATGAGGGCAGACAGAGACGGAACCATATTGCAACCCAATACTTTGGCAGGTACATGGCAACCGTGACCACACTCACTAATGTCAGACACACATAGCCCAGTTGTGTAGTCAAACAAACCAAACCTTTTTATTGCAAAACTATAACGATGATATAAATGTGCACTATGCAGCAGTCTGGTAATGAAACAGTCAAATCAGACACATTATGTTCATGTGCCTCTGTACTAGTACATGTCAGTGGCTCACAGCCTCCCACGATTGCGGTCAATATGGCTCACTCCAGCTTGGTCTCCTGAGCCCTGCCGTGCACTGCTACTCCGCAGCACACGTGCATCAGTGGCAGACACACTGCTGACTGCTGAGCCCTCCTCACTGTCCTGCGGGTTGTCCCCTGTGCCCCTTGCAGCCTGTCTGGTCTCCAGGATATCAACCACATGGCTGATGCAGCCAAGTCCCCGTGCCACATCTCCATTAAAATGCCCCAGTTCTATTTGTAGGCTGACAGTGCGCCTTGACAGGCAGGTGGTATTAGGTGCCAGGCACCCTATGGATGCAGCAAGTCTGTCTAAACGGGCTGCAGTGTTGCGCTCGCTGCGCTGTGCCTGTGCTCTGTCAGCCACCAGTTCCCTGACCAAATTGTCAATGGAGTTCGTCAGGTTCCCCAGATGCGTGTTCATTGTTGTGAACTGATTGTCCACATTAGCCAGCCCATCAATCAATCAATCAATCACAACATTTGTAAAGCGCACTACGTACCCGTTAGCGTTTCAAGGCGCCGAAAAGGGGGGGGGGTGCTGCTACTGGTCAAAGAGCCAGGTCTTAAGAAGTCTCCTGAAGGTGAGAAGGTCCTGGGTCTGTCGCAGGGAGGTCGGGAGGGTGTTCCAGGTCTTGGCGGCAAGGTAGGAAAAGTATCTGCCACTGGAGGTCTTGCGCTGGATGCGGGGAACAATGGCAAGGGCGAGGTTGGCAGAGCGGAGTTGGCGGGTGGGGGCCTAGAAGTTGAGTCTGTTGTTCAGGTAGGCTGGTCCGGCGTTGTGGAGTGCCTTGTGAGCGTGGGTGAGGAGCTTGAAGGTGATCCTCTTGTCTACGGGGAGCCAGTGGAGGTCTCTCAGGTGGTGGGAGATGTGGCAGCGGCGGGGTACGTCGAGGACCAGTCGGGCGGAGGCGTTTTGGATGCGTTGGAGGCGTCAGATGCCTTTTTCTGGGATGCCTGTGTAGAGTGCGTTGCCGTAGTCTAGTCTGCAGCTGACGAGGGCCTGGGTCACCGTTCTTCTGGTTTCCGTCGGGATCCATATGTAGATTCTACGGAGCATGCAGAGGGTGTTGTAGCAGGAGCAGGAAACTGCGTTGACCTGTTTGTACATGGTGAGGGCGGAGTCGAGGACGAAACCCAGGTTGGTTGCGTGTTGGCTGGCGTTGGCGGGGCTCCCAGCGAGGTTGGCCACCAGGAGTGATCCCAGGCGGAGGGGGTACGTCCGAGGATGAGGACCTCCGTCTTGTTGGAGTTCAACTTCAACTTCCTTGTTGGAATCTGATGGGGATCTGAGGTGTGGGTGCAGGTTTGCCAGTTTTATCCCTGCTCCTGGGTGAAAAACAAGGGGGGTCCTGGTTCCCCAATCAGGGCAGGGTCCTTTCCCCTGTGATGACCACTTCCTGGGAAGTGTGGCAAAAATCAATCCCATGGAGCAACATTCCTCAAAAATCCATCATGGCTGAAAGTGATTTTTGGAGGTTACATCTGGCTGAGCCCACCCACTGGTGTGGCTAAAAATCTTAAACACACCCCTCTCCGGCCCTCTCCTAATCTAATCAAGGGGGCACCTAGTTGTCTGGGTTTGCAGGATGTGGGGGTGTTGCTGGATTGCTCGAAATGTCCTTCTCCGACTTTGAAGACCAGTTTGGGAGGCCTCCCCCTTCCTGCCTCCCACAGGCACATCTCTTTGTGTGAAGCCAGGCCACTTCACACCTCATCAAGGCAGCATGGCTAGGCTGCATGAGGCTGGCCAATCAGAGCACAACAGCAAAAAACACTGCAGGGCTGAAGTTGGCAACTTTTCAGGTAAAGTTTAAAACTCTTTACCTGAACAAGTTATATTAAATCCAATAACTGGAAGTTGTGGAATTTCTCATAACAATTAATTTGATACCAAACTCTTGGTATCTGCTACTTAAGGGGACTTTTAAAATTAAAATAAAGTCTCTTATTCACTACAGTGAGGGAAAAACAAATTTGGCTGTTTTATCTCACCAGGGCTTATAAAACTACTTTTATAAGGTCCCTGCTTATAGTTACATGGCACCCAGCCATAGGGGCACATAGGACATACCGAACACAGACAGCGAAGGCCACGCACAGGCACAAACAACATACGTCAATGTCAAGTATACAATACACACACAAAGCCAAGGAGATACATGCCAAACATACAGCACAATGCACACCTACACCACCAACACACCCCATAACCTCACAATGACATCTAGACCACAAACACCTCAACACAGGCATGGACAGGGACATTGTGCGACACCACAGATACACACCTCATGGACTCCATGTAGCATTGACACTCAATCAATAGCTGTGAACACACATTCAAACAGGTGACACAACACGTACAATCAACATACAAGGAAATCCACACATACAGCACTACTCACATGGATGCACAAAACACCCCATACAAGCACACAAGCAAGCTGTCACACACATCACAACATCCCCATGGCCCAAACCATCTATTAAGTGCATTCAACAACACAGACACAATCCACACACAAACCTCACACACCTATGCACACAGATGTCACACCACCATGCAGAAGGAAACCAGGACAAGCATCTCATCTTGCCAACCACAGCAATGTGGGCAGATGTATAAATAAACAAAAGGTATGAAAAACTATATATAAAATGTGCCAACGGCAACTGCAATCTCCGGTAATGCAGGACACATTGTCCAGATATCATGGCCCCAACTTGACTCTTGACTGGAAATAGGCCTCCATCACATAGGGGCAGCAATGGAACAAGCAGGCACCTCAGGGGTGTGTTGGAAGGGGCATGTTTAGGTTTGGCTTGGGAGGGTTGACTTTGGCACCAAGAGGGCTGGAATCCTTGGTGGGTTAAGGGGCAGGGGAGACACCAGAGGGTCACCCAAGGAATGGAAGGTGGAAGGGTCTGAGAGGGGCAGAGGTACAGGGCTTTTATGGGGAAGATGGGGTGGGAGAGGAGTAGGGAAGAGGTCAAGGGCGGCAAGGAAAACTTTCTTAGGTACACGGGGGCAGCCAACTGATTGAGGGTTAGGAGTGGAGGTAGAGGGAGTGCTTATCTGACATGTCTGTGTGCTGTACATTGATGCTGGTGTGTTGAATGTCTGTATGTGTGTGGTGGATGAATGATGGGTGGGTGAGTAGATACGCATGCATTTTGTTGGTCGGAGGGGGACAGAGAAGCAGGAAGAGGGAACGGGAGATGTGTGAGTGAATGTTGTGGTGGTTTGTGCAAGTGCAGTGGATGTGCTGCAGGTGGCAGGGACTGTAGTCGTGGTGAGTGCAGATGTGTAGAGTGTGTGTCTGTGAATCTGCTGTTGTGGTGATTGAGGGTATGACAGGAATGGTAGTAGGACCAGTGTGTGATGATACAGTTCTGGCAGGTGTGAGTCGAGATGTGACTGCAAGGGAGGAGGTGGTGGGGGGAAGTGCCTGTTGTTGTGTCTGCAGATGTGTGTTATGTGTGCATGCCTGTGTAAACGTATGTGATGCCTATGACTGCCTTTGCGCACCTTGTCTGTTGTAGTGGGTGTAGGCTGGTCTGTAGGTGTGCGTTGGACGGGTGTAGGGAGAGGGGATGTGGACTGGGAACAGGTAGCTGGAGGGGGGACGGAGGAAGAAGGACACTGGCTGCTGTCTACGAGGAGGCCAAAGCCTGAAACATTCTCTGGAGGCCAGACAAGGCACTGTGAATGCCTTCCAGGAACGCATTGGTCTGCTGCATCTGGGATGCCAGTCCCTGGATGGCATTCACGATCGTTGTCTGTCCCAAAGAGATGGTTCTCAGGAGGTCAATAGCCTCCTCATTGAGGACAGCAGGGCTGACTCGGGCAGGGGCTGAGGTGTCTGTGGCGAAGGAGATGCCCACACTCCTGTTGAGCGGGCATGGGCAATTTGGTGGGGTGCTACAGGAAGGGCGGTGCTCGTAAGGGGGTGGCAGATAACGATGGTGTTGGTGTCATCCCAGAAGGATCTGCCACTGCCAGGGAGCTGCCATTGGTGGAGGAATCTATATCAGAGGTGCTGGTAGCTCCAGTCTCCCTGTGGTGTTCCCTTCACCCTCCATCCCACTGGTCCCCTCGGCTTTGCTGGTGCCAGCCTCCTGGGTCCCGTGGGCTGTTGCATCCCCACTCGGCAGGGCTCTTCCTCCTTCACCAGCTGATGCTAATGCACACATGGACAGAGGAGGAGAGAGAAAAGGAGGGTGGGAGAAACAGAAAGGGAAGAATTGATGAGAACCTACACACCCACTACACATACAAACAATGCAAATAATAGTCACTACCTGCGAAACAATAGACCATTTAGCAATCATTTCCAAATAAAGTCATGCTAGCTATGTTCAAACTCATCTCAGCCCTGCAGCCTAAACACCTGAATGAGGACACCTACATACATGTCAACTGCCAGAATTACTAATCCTAAAATCCAGCCCATGAACATACCCCAACACATGTCACCCATTACAGGATGTCACAAATCTGAGGACACTAACTAACTATCTGACAGGTATGTGTAGAGTACATGTGGTACAGAGGTCCATTGATGTAGGTGGTGAAGCAATGTAAATCTTCACGTAATATGCCTGTCAATACCCCTATAAAGTGCCAATATGACCACCTCGTAATTCTGCAGTAAACGCAGAGATGGAGGTTGCAGCCAGGGACATGATATCATACTTGAGAGACCCATACCTACAGGTGAACGTGTGTCACAGTACCACCACTTCTTATCCTACATGCCTCCACATAGTGACCGTCACACACTCCTACTTGATGGGTGTGACAAACAGGACTGTACATTCCCTAAATCACATCTGAATACGTTATTCTAAAGTCCAAGGAGGGTCACAGTGCACAACCTTGCAGTAGTCACCTGTCAGTCAACACTTACCCCCTTGTGGCTGCTGTGCTGCCTTCAAGTGCCCATCCAACTCAGGGTACTCCACCGCCAGCATGTGGGCAATCAGGGGGGTCAGGGTCCGATGTGCACCCCTCCCACTTTGGGAGGCAGTCCCTGGGCCTCTGCGGTCTTCCGGGCCCGGCTTCACAGGTCCTCCCACCGCTTCCTGCAGTGGGTGCTCTGCAGGCAATGGACTCCAAGGGTCCGCACTTCCTTGGTGATGGCTCGCCATATCCCTTTCTTCTGGTGGGTGCTGACCTTAATGGGAAACATTGAGATATGGAGGGACATGATGTAAATTATACCAATACAGCAGTAAGCTTTGATGACACACAACAAACACAGACCATGCACACTGCCAATATCCCACACATATCATGTGCAAGCCACATGCCTGGTCAGTCATGACATGTCAATGTGCACACACATACATCGTCATATACCACCCAACATATCCGACAAAGGACGTTGTACTGACCTATTGCCCTAGAATGCTGTACAACCACCCATACTGGTGCAGGACCCCCTTCACCACTTTATCCAGTTCCTCCTGTGAGTAGACAGGGGCCCTTTCCCCAGAAGTATGTGCCATTGTTGATCTAAGAGACAGGACACAGCAGCACACAAGTTGAAGGTCTGTACTGCCCGAATGCTCGGAGTCAAGTGATCTGGCCCACATAAAATTGCGGTCACGACCGTCACTGCCAGCGGTGATCGCCATTAGTCCCAGTCTCTCATAGACATCAATGCAAACCAATGAGGAGTTTCACAGTGGTTCAGGCCACCTTCCGCCATGACGACTTCCACCGGAGGAACAAAGTCACTTCCAGCTGTGCCATGCATGAGGGACATGTGGATACCAAATTAGTCTGTGACACTACTGTCCTGAGTTTACACAACATAACTACCTGCATGTTCTCACATATACTTACTTTGGGTCACACATTGTGGACATTGGCATATGTAGTGCGTCTCTGTTGACATTTCCACACGTCACAACATTTGTCAGCATATATGAACACATGGAAGGTGTATTTGTACATGTCCTGTATACATCTAGGAATGCGTACAGGGATTATGTGACACTGTCTGGTTAAGAATGGAGAGTGGAGTGATGTGTATTCCCACAACATGACAGGCAACTTCAATGACTGTTGTGTGTCATACTTGGTATCCTACATTGTGGAAGGTTCACAGAGTATTGTTTGTGTCCCCGCACAGATATCGCCACTATGCAGTAATGAGGAATGCACCAATTTACCAGCCACTCGTAGATCTTTAAACCATGGAAGAGCACCACATTATTATGACCTGAACCAATTGTGCATCAGAGAAATGAATGTCCAATTGAAGCAAGACCTCCTGCTGGGTTTGAGGAATCCCCATGTCATTCCTCCAACAGTCCATGTGTTGTCAGTCCTGCGTTTCCTGGCAAGTGGCTCATTTCATCACCAGTTCTGTAAGGTGTTGCAGGATGTGCTGGATGCCCTACTCAAGCATGTGCCCAGGTACATTAGGTTCCCACTACCTCCAGAATTTCCCATGATCAAAGCTGCCTTCTACAACATATCAAACGTCCCACATGGAATTGGGGCCATTGATGGGACTAACATAGCCTTGGTACCTCAGAGGATCAATGAACAGGTCTACAGAAACCAACCAGAAGAGCACATATTTGCTCAATGTACAAGTGGTGTGTCTTGCAGACAAATACATTACACATGTGAACGCCAAATTCCCTAGATCAGTACATGATTCCTACATCCTGAGGAACAGCAGTGCCTCTGCAATGACGTCACAGCTACAGGGAGAAAGGGCCTGGCTCATAGGTATGTGTACTGCTCTCCGTGTTATACATTTTTGCCCCTCACAACACAGTAAGCTCTCTGCCTAGCATTGTTACCTATGGTCCTGTCCCCTTTTCCACACATGTGACTCCGGATACTCTATCCTGCCCTGGCTCCTGACACTTGTGAGAAATTCAACAACATTAGGGGAGAACAGGTACAATGAGGCACATGGCCGGACAAGGCGTGTGATTGAGTGGACCTTCAGGCTCTTGAAAGCTAGATTTTGTTGCCTCCATGTGTCTGGTGGTACCCTACTGTACCAATGATGGAAAGTCTGCAAGATCATTGTTTCATGCTGCATGCTCCATAATCTGGCCCTCAGAAGGCACATCCCACTGTTGGAGGAGGGGGACAATGCTGGAGCGGTGTTTGTGGCCGCAGACTCTGATGCTGAGTGGGAGGCTGATGAGGATAAGGCACATAACAACAGGACTGACATGATTTGTCACTACTATCATTGATGTACAGGTATGTCTCCATTGCATATTATCTGCACATGGGAGATGTATTGCTGAAGCCAATCTGTAGCCAGTATTTGCATGCATCAAGGTATGTGTGGGGACTAGAGCCTTACATGTTGGTTAACAACCTTGAAGGGTAGGTGACTTACCATGAGAGGTAGTGGAAATGCACAGCTGCTAAGTACATGTGTGGAATGCTGGTGCCATTGTGGTACAGACATATAGTTGTACTAAAGGTTTAGGGTCTTCAGTATGTCTTTGTGGGGATGTGATAGGGGGACTTATGAGTCTTGTCCTGCTGTGTAGGCATGTCATGCTGCATTCTCTGCTGCTGTGTGCCAAGTGCATGTTCCTGACTACTCAGGGAGGTGTACGACAGAGGATGTGACCTATGTTACATCTTTCCTGTCTCACACATGTTTGAATGCCTATGCAGTCCCTTACATGTGGTGTATCATAGCTGCTGGGACACCCATCCTGTGTTTGCATGCAACTGCTACTGATGTATGACTGTGGATTACATTGCGTGCGATATTGTACCTCATTTCATTTATTTTCCTCTCTTCAGTTGACATCTCTGCTTGCAATCTGCTTGCTGAGTTGCCAGTTGGCATAGTTGACAGTGGATGTAGCTACAATATGGATGTACTTATACACCTGCTGGAGTATCCCACTATATCTGTGACTTTGACATTATTGTTTTATAGACTTGTGTATTCTTATGGTGTCCTGTGACACAATTGCTAATACAAACAATGAAGAGACATGCACCATGACTTGTGATAATTGGTGTTTATTAAGTGTTGACTTCCTGAGGAGTGGGGTAATGCTCTGGGTGATGTTCAAAGTGGGTGGTTCACAGTTTCTTCATCCATTTGCCTCAGAAAGGTGTGACCTTGGTATTGGCCAGCCAAAAGGATTTAACAGTGGCACACAAGGGTAACAGTTCAGAAGGGGGATCATTTCCTGGTGGAGGGCTTGGTCTTGAAGATTGGGTTGAAGTCCTGCAGAATGTCTAGATGGATGACCTCTTTTGCTGGGGGGTCCTCAGCTACAGGGGCCTCCTGCTGGGCCTCCATTCCAGTTGCAGCTGCTGATGATGAAGGCAGTGTTGTTGAATGACTACTGGATGGGGCCTGCTGTTGGATGGTGAATGTCCGCAGGAGTTTATTGAGTTCCCTGAACTCCACCAATATGGAGACTATGGTGACATTGAGTCCCTGCCACTACTGCCTGGCCTCCTGGTGGTATTCCCCCTGCAGCCTCTGGGTGTCCTGCAAGGTGGTCACTATCTGACCCATCTTGTCGTGGGTTTGCTGGTAGGCTTCCAGGACTCTGGTGATGGCCTCCTGGCCAGTCGTGTCCTGAACCTGCCACGTCCTTAGGCCCACTATTGCCCTCCCACAAACCCTTGCCCCCTGTGCCTGTGCTCCTGGTGCAGTATGCCACCTCTGACTGACACCTGGGCCATCATTGTCTTGTGTTAGGCTCGTTGACTCCTTCTCCTGTCCTGTGGGGCACACTGAAGATTGATGTGACCTTGGGACACAGGTATGGGAAGGTGGGCTCTGCTTTGCACTGGCTGCCCAGGGGAGGTGGTTTGTGAAGTGGGCAGGGTGAGGCTGGTGGTGGTGGACTGGCCACTCATGCCTGACAGGCCAGGTTCGTCATCCAAATCCAGATTTCCTTGGGAGTCCTCCCCTATTGGACCTTCTTCCAGGCCTGAGCTGGCTGTCACTGGACTCGTCTGCTGTGTATCAGTACTTGGGAGACCTGTGTAATGAGAGGTAATATGTCAGATGATGGTTTTCTTGCAGTGAGACACATGGTTGTATGCCGTCATTAACTGTTGATGGTAACTTGTGTTACCATCAGTGGAAAGTTGCAGTGGGTCTATTTTGTAGTACATTGATTATTTGTCATGCTACTGTCATTGCCATGTACTAATGTGCATTCCTTCTACTTATTGGTGATGGGGACTGACATGGTTTGACGTGCTATCGCAGAGCAGTGATGTGGATGTAGCAGTCATGCAAGGGTAGGCAGTGTTGCATTGTGGTAGTTGTGGTACTTGCTGCTGTGTGTGGCATTCATGCACTAGGTGGGGCTGTGAGGGAATGGTGTCAGTGGGGGGCTGTGGAATGCAGGGGTGGGTGTAAGGTCCATGGTGGTTTGTGCATGTTTGGGTGGTATGGTGGAGTAGAGGGTGGTGAGGGTACATGCTGTGCACGAGGACATGTTGACCTGTGGGTGCAGTGGACTTATCAGTGTCCAGTCCAGTAGCTATTCCTGTCAGCCCTTCCGGGCGTAGAATGGCCAGGACCAACTCCTCCCAAGGTCCCATTTCTGTGGGAGGTGGTGGGGGTCCTCCACCAGTTTTCATGACAGCTACTTGACTCCTGAAAGCCATGGCCCGTACCTTCCCCCTAAGGTCATTCAACCTCTTCCTTATGTCCTCGTTTGTGCATGGATGGTTCCCCACTGAATTCACCCTGTTGACTATCCTCTGCCATAAGTTGTTCTTCTGGGCTATGGACCTGTGCTCCAAACAGTCGCAGCTCCACTTTGACTATTTCTTCGACTATTACCCTGAGCTCCTCTTCTGTGAATTTGGGCTTTTTTTGTGGTGCCATAGTGGATATGTTGTGGGTGGAGGTTTATGTTGTGCAGGGATTCTGGATGTGCTTTTTTGCTTGTGAATTTGTGTGGTGGTATGTGCATGTGCTCTGTGGTGTTTGTGTGCAGTGGTGTGTTGTGTGACGCGTGTGAAGTATGTAAATGCCTGTGGTGACTTGGTGCAGTGCCTCCTTTCAGTGTGCTCTTCTCTCGCTCTGTCACAGTTTCTAGTTCTAACGGGTCCTGGGAGTGTGTGGAAGTGCATTTTGTAGTGCTGTGGACAGGTGTGTGTATGTGTCTCAGGTGTTGGGTATTGTTGTTTTCCACTCTGGTGCAGTGTTAATGCGGCAGAGCATTTGTTTTCCTGCAGCGGTTTGGGTCACTGGTGGATTACCGCTGTGTTGGGATCCGCAATGCTGATTTGTGACTTGTGATTTGGCAGGCGGTCTGATCTCGGCTTGGCAGGAGTGGTGCTAAGGCAGCCTCCTTTCCACTGCGCTGTATTTACAGGGTAGCGTTGAGACTTGCAAATACGGGCCCTTCATACGTGGCACTTTGCGTAGAAGGAGCGTGCAATGGGTGTTGCTGTGGGCATGCCATTGTATTTTGGCGCTGCCCTAGATTTATGAGTTTTCATAAATTTGAGGCAGCACTAAAATATGATGCCACCTGAAATCTGAGCTCTGACTGATTGATTGACCTGGAACCGGAAGTGGAAGTGTGCGATCTTCCATGATCCTCTGGAGTCCCAGACCTGCAACTCTGTCCGCTTACCTGCCGAAATCATCGCAGCCCTCTGTGCTTCTCTCGCAGCCTTCCGACAGTCCTCCCGTGGTCTTCCCCTGGTCCCAGCCATCCAATGAGCCTCCCCTACTCCGAGCACAGTAGGATGGTGGCAGGCGGTCCAGCAGAGCAGGGGTACCGGAGACGGGGCAGTGAACATCCCGGAGTTCGAAGTTCGGGAGTCACGCTGAGATGCATCCAGAGCGTTTGAGGCTGCAGGCAGCAAGCGATAAGTTGACGCTGCCATAGTAGCAGCAGCAGTGGCAGTTTCTGCCCTCAGCTTTCTCCTGTTCTGCAGCTACCTGTATCTGACCTACTGCCCTGCTGGTCTCCTTACTCTACCACTCCTTGATACCCAATTTTAAATTGTGTTGCTGCCTTTGCTGCCCTCACTTGCCATCTGCTGCCTTCGCCTTACCACCTACCCACACTACAAACTACAGACTCTGCCGCTTTGCCACTACTCCCATTTTTGGGCCTTGTATCTGTTCAGGAGGTTGGCGGCAAGCAGCTAGCGGTCATTTCAACTATGTTGTCAGCTGGATAATCAGCACTAATAACAACAAATATGTGAACATCCGCCTAGCTGCTTAGCTGCCATTTCGAGATTTTGTCTCACCAAGAATAGGCCATTTCCAGGAAATACAGGGCCATGAGAATTTAAAGGCCATATGACCAAAAAGGCACTAGGATACCACCAGGAAGGCCAATCTACAGCAATTGTAGTGGACATAGTGGCCCACTGATGAGCCCGAGCCCAGGCTCACTGCGGAAGCAGCCAGTCCAGGTTTGGGTGCGGCTTGCTGAGAGGCCTGTGAGCCCCACTTGCACCAGTAGTTTAGGATTATCGGAGGCCCACAGAGGCAACACTTGTCCCTGTGTGTTGAGCGGGAAAGTGGTGGGACTTCCCTGGAGGAACCTTGAAATTGGGGGAATTTTGGTGGCAGTGGATTGCGTGAGTAGATCCGATTAGGGGTTGCAGCCTGCAACCAGGAAGTGGTGTTAAGCCATAACAAACCACAATACACCAAAATCCCCTTCTCTTCTCCCTCTGTCCCCCCCAATTAATGGTTTCCTGTGTTCTCTTGCTCCTTGCTTGTCAAGGTGTGGTGGTGCGTTCTAGTCCTTTCTAGTACTCCTTACCAATTGAGTATTGCTCCAAGTCTGTAAAGCAGCAAACCCAAAATAGACGGATACCCCAGTCCAAAGAAAGTATTTATTCTTCACAAGGGAGAATACATTCAGGGAAAGAGAGGGCATCTCTCTCACAAGCAAAAAGAAACAAGAGGAGTCAAAAATTGCCTACTATGCAATTTGTGAAGTCAAAGCGACTAAAATACTCAGGGGAAGAGTGTTTGACCCTGATCTCCCCCATTGCGCATATGTTTCAGAAGGGAGCAAAACCGCTGCATGAATTTGACTTTTTGGCTGAACCCCTGGAAGCGATATTTTCTTCTACCAAAGACCAAACAGCTCTCCTGTCTCCCATTTCACCAACAAAAAGCGAAAACAGCATTGTAATTGGAAAGGGGGATAATGTTGGGCCAGATGCTGGTCAAATGATTCCAACAAATGCCCAGGTTGATTTTCCCTCTCTTCAAGCTATTGCAACTCAAGAGTCATCCCATATTTTGACCTCACTGACACTGAGTGAATCTATGGGGAGGAATTTGATAAATTCTTACAGGAATCATGGTGAAATAGAATCAGATAGGGGAGGGATAAAGAACTCCCCGGAAAATATTAGCAACTCATTGGCTACTAAAGGAAATGACTGGGGCTCGATTACTGATTTGGATCTACTGACGATGAGATCTCCGTCTCCTCCGTTATTACCATCTCTTAGTAGAGTCAATAACTTTTTGCAGACTAAAGGTTCTATCCCTCTAGAAGTAAATGTTATCATTGAGAAATCAATGGCTATTGAATGGAAACGGTCTTAACAACGAGGCTCGAGTCATGTTGTGCCTTTACAATGCGGCCTGAACCACAAATGTGTCTTTACAATGCATTCCTCTACCACTCAAGTCATTACAACGACTTGCCTTAAGGAAAGTGTTGTTGGACTGATGTTGTACTTTATGTCCAACACTTTCCCTACTGTGGCGCTGACTGGAGATGGAATAGTGAACTGTACTATTCCAAAGTCCAGCGCTTTCCCCAAGGCAAGTCGTTGTAATGACTTGTGTGGTAAAAGAATGCGTTGCAGAGAATCATTTGTGGTTTGGGCCTTGTTCTTAAGGCAGGCTCGCTAAAGACCTGCATTGTTCCGACACACAGCCGCTACTGAATATCCCAAAATGTTGGTTGGTAAAGAGTCAATGGGGGGTTCTCAAAGCTATTCCAGAAGTCAGCAGCAAACAGTCCCAGACTCTACAGAAACAGTAGCCATAAGTTCCAGCACGGACAGTGGGAAACAATGTCATGAACAGTAGATATGCTCCTAAAACGACCAAGGTAACTACATATCCAGCGACTCAATAAATTATTCTAATTTAGAATCTGTGGATGTGCCGCACATAGCGCAGATTGCTGCAACCAATTATCAGCCCATTTTATCATCACAAGGCAATCTGAGCCTAAAGGAGAAGGACCATTGCTAGCACAACAATATGATTGCCCCGTTCTTGAAGAGACAAAAACAAAGTTTGGGACATCTTCTTTAACCCCTTCGCTGCCAGGCCTTTTCCCCCTCCTGTGCCAGGCCTTTTTTTGCCTATTTGGGGCAGTTCGCACTTAGGCCCTCATAACTTTTTGTCCACATAAGCTAACCAGGCCAAATTTGCGTCCTTTTTTTCCAACATCCTAGGGATTCTAGAGGTACCCAGACTTTGTGGGTTCCCTTGAAGGAGGCCAATAAATTGGCCAAAATACAGTGAAAAATTCGTTTTTTTCAAAAAAATTGGAAAAAGTGGCTGCAGAAGAAGGCTTGTGGATTTCCCCCTGAAAATGGCATCAACAAAGGGTTTGCAGTGCTAAGCTCAGCAGCTTCCTAGCTTTCAGGAACAGGCAGACTTGAATCAGAAAACCCAATTTTTCAACACAATTTTGGCATTTTACTGGGGCATACCCCATTTTTGCAATTTTTTGTGCTTTTAGCCTCCTTCCAGTCAGTGACAGGAATGGGCATGAAAACAATGCTGGATCCCAGAAACCTAACCATTTCTGAAAAGTAGACAAGATTCTGAATTCAGCAAGGGGTCATTTGTGTAGATCCTACAAGGGTTTCCTACAGAAAATAACAGCTGAAAAAGAAAAATATTGAAATTGAGGTGAAAAAAACATCAATTTTTCTCTACGTTTTACTCTGTAACTTTTCCCTGCAATGTCAGATTATGGAAAGCAATATACTGTTACGTCTGCTGGACTCCTCTGGTTGCGGGGATATATAGGGCTTGTAGGTTCATCAAGAACCCGAGGAACCCAGAGCCAATAAATGAGCTGCACCCTGCAGTGCGTTTTCATTCTATACCAGGTATACAGCAATTCATTTGCTGAAATATAAAGAGTAAAAAATTGCTATCAAGAAAACCTTTGCATTTCCAAAAAGGGCACAAGATAAGGTGCTGAGGAGCAGTGGTTATTTGCACATCTCTGAATTCCGGGGTGACCATACAAGCATGTGAATTATAGGGAATTTCTCAAATAGATGTCTTTTTTACACATTCTCCTATATTTGGAAGGAAAAAATGTAGAGAAAGACAAGGGGCAATAGCACTTGTTTTGCTAATCTATGTTCCCCCAAGTCTCCCGATAAAAATGATACCTCACTTGTGTGGGTAGGCCTAGCGCCCGCAACAGGAAACGCCCCAAAGCGCAACGTGGACACATCCAAAATTTTGGGAGAAAACAGAGGTGTTTTTTGCGAAGTGCCTACCTGTAGATTTTGGCCTCTAGCTCAGCCGGCACCTAGGGAAACCTACCAAACCTGTGCATTTCTGAAAACTAGAGACCTAGGGGAATCCAAGGAGGGGTGACTTGCGGGGCTCGGACCAGTTTCTGATACCCAGAATCCTTTGCAAACCTCAAAATTTGGCCAAAAAAACACATGTTCCTCACATTTCTGTGGCAGAAAGTTCTGGAATCTGAGAGGAGCTACAAATTTCCTTCCACCCAGCGTTCCCCCAAGTCTCCCGATAAACATGATACCTCACTTGCATGGGTAGGCCTAGCGCCG
Organism: Pleurodeles waltl; assembly: GCF_031143425.1. Taxonomy (NCBI): domain Eukaryota; kingdom Metazoa; phylum Chordata; class Amphibia; order Caudata; family Salamandridae; genus Pleurodeles; species Pleurodeles waltl. The sequence goes on from NC_090446.1 coordinate 625,811,132, forward strand.
GCGACAGGAAACACCCCAAAGCGCAACGTGGACACATCCTAAATTTTGGAAAAAAACAGAGGTGTTTTTTGCGAAGTGCCTACCTGTGGTTTTGGCCTCTAGCTCAGCCGGCACCTAGGGAAACCTACCAAACCTGTGCATTTCTGAAAACTAGAGACCTAGGGGAATCCAAGGAGGGGTGACTTGCGGGGCTCGGACCAGGTTCTGTTACCCAGAATCCTTTGCAAACCTCAAAATTTGGCTAAAAAAACACATGTTCCTCACATTTCTGTGGCAGAAAGTTCTGGAATCTGAGAGGAGCTACAAATTTCCTTCAACCCAGCGTTCCCCCAAGTCTCCCGATAAAAATGATACCTCACTTGCGTGGGTAGGCCTAGCGCCGGCGACAGGAAACACCCCAAAGCACAACGTGGACACATCCTAAATTTTGGAAAAAAACAGAGGTGTTTTTTGCGAAGTGCCTACCCGTAGATTTTGGCCTCTAGCTCAGCCGGTACCTAGGGAAACCTACCAAACCTGTGCATGTCTGAAAACTAGAGACCTAGGGGAATCCAAGGAGGGGTGACTTGCGGGGCTCGGACCAGGTTCTGTTACCCAGAATCCTTTGCAAACCTCAAAATTTGGCTAAAAAAACACATGTTCCTCACATTTCTGTGGCAGAAAGTTCTGGAATCTGGGAGGAGCTACAAATTTCCTTCCACCCAGCGTTCCCCTAAGTCTCCCGATAAAAATGATACCTCACTTGCGTGGGTAGGCCTAGCGCCGGCGACAGGAAACACCCCAAAGCGCAATGTGGACACATCCTAAATTTTGGAAAAAAACTGAGGTGTTTTTTGCGAAGTGCCTACCCGTAGATTTTGGCCTCTAGCTCAGCCGGTACCTAGGGAAACCTACCAAACCTGTGCATTTCTGAAAACTAGAGACCTAGGGGAATCCAAGGAGGGGTGACTTGCGGGGCTCGGACCAGGTTCTGTTACCCAGAATCCTTTGCAAACCTCAAAATTTGGCTAAAAAAACACATGTTCCTCACATTTCTGTGGCAGAAAGTTCTGGAATCTGAGAGGAGCTACAAATTTCCTTCCACCCAGCGTTCCCCTAAGTCTCCCGATAAAAATGATACCTCACTTGCGTGGGTAGGCCTAGCGCCGGCGACAGGAAACACCCCAAAGCGCAATGTGGACACATCCTAAATTTTGGAAAAAAACAGAGGTGTTTTTTGCGAAGTGCCTACCTGTAGATTTTGGCCTCTAGCTCAGCCGGCACCTAGGGAAACCTACCAAACCTGTGCATTTCTGAAAACTAGAGACCTAGGGGAATCCAAGGAGGGGTGACTTGCGGGGCTCGGACCAGGTTCTGTTACCAAGAATCCTTTGCAAACCTCAAAATTTGGCTAAAAAAACACATGTTCCTCACATTTCTGTGGCAGAAAGTTCTGGAATCTGAGAGGAGCTACAAATTTCCTTCCACCCAGCGTTCCCCCAAGTCTCCCGATAAAAATGATACCTCACTTGCGTGGGTAGGCCTAGCGCCGGCTACAGGAAACACCCCAAAGCGCAACGTGGACACATCCTAAATTTTGGGAGAAAACAGAGGTGTTTTTTGCGAAGTGCCTACCTGTAGATTTTGGCCTCTAGCTCAGCCGGCACCTAGGGAAACCTACCAAACCTGTGCATTTCTGAAAACTAGAGACCTAGGGGAATCCAAGGAGGGGTGACTTGCGTGCTCGGACCAGGTTCTGTTACCCAGAATCCTTTGCAAACTTCAAAATTTGGCTAAAAAAACACATGTTCCTCATATTTCTGTGGCAGAAAGTTCTGGAATCTGAGAGGAGCTACAAATTTCCTTCCACCCAGCGTTCCCCCATGTCTCCCGATAAAAATGATACCTCACTTGCGTGGGTAGGCCTAGCGCCGGCTACAGGAAACACCCCAAAGCGCAACGTGGACACATCCTAAATTTTGGAAAAAAACAGAGGTGCTTTTTGCGAAGTACCTACCCGTAGATTTTGGCCTCTAGCTCAGCCGGCACCTAGGGAAACCTACCAAACCTGTGCATTTCTGAAAACTAGAGACCTAGGGGAATCCAAGGAGGGGTGACTTGCGGGGCTCGGACTAGGTTCTGTTACCCAGAATCCTTTGCAAACCTCAAAATTTGGCTAAAAAAACACATGTTCCTCACATTTCTGTGGCAGAAAGTTCTGGAATCTGAGAGGAGCTACAAATTTCCTTCCACTCAGCGTTCCCCCAAGTCTCCCGATAAAAATGATACCTCACTTGCGTGGGTAGGCCTAGCGCCGGCGACAGGAAACACCCCAAAGCGCAACGTGGACACATCCTAAATTTTGGAAAAAAACAGAGGTGTTTTTTGCGAAGTGCATACCTGTAGATTTTGGCCTCTAGCTCAGCCGGCACCTAGGGAAACCTACCAAACTTGTGCATTTCTGAAAACTAGAGACCTAGGGGAATCCAAGGAGGGGTGACTTGCGGGGCTCGGACCAGGTTCTGTTACCCAGAATCCTTTGCAAACCTCAAAATTTGGCTAAAAAAACACATGTTCCTCACATTTCTGTGGCAGAAAGTTCTGGAATTTGAGAGGAGCTACAAATTTCCTTCCACCCAGCGTTCCCCCAAGTCTCCCGATAAAAATGATACCTCACTTGCGTGGGTAGACCTAGCGCCGGCGACAGGAAACACCCCAAAGCGCAACGTGGACACATCCTAAATTTTGGGAGAAAACAGAGGTGTTTTTTGCGAAGTGCCTACCTGTAGATTTTGGCCTCTAGCTCAGCCGGCACCTAGGGAAACCTACCAAACCTGTGCATTTCTGAAAACTAGAGACCTAGGGGAATCCAAGGAGGGGTGACTTGCGGGGCTCGGACCAGGTTCTGTTACCCAGAATCCTTTGCAAACCTCAAAATTTGGCTAAAAAAACACATGTTCCTCACATTTCTGTGGCAGAAAGTTCTGGAATCTGAGAGGAGCTACAAATTTCCTTCCACCCAGCGTTCCCCCAAGTCTCCCGATAAAAATGATACCTCACTTGCGTGGGTAGGCCTAGCGCCGGCGACAGGAAACACCCCAAAGCGCAACGTGGACACATCCTAAATTTTGGAAAAAAACAGAGGTGTTTTTTGCGAAGTGCATACCTGTAGATTTTGGCCTCTAGCTCAGCCGGCACCTAGGGAAACCTACCAAACTTGTGCATTTCTGAAAACTAGAGACCTAGGGGAATCCAAGGAGGGGTGACTTGCGGGGCTCGGACCAGGTTCTGTTACCCAGAATCCTTTGCAAACCTCAAAATTTGGCTAAAAAAACACATGTTCCTCACATTTCTGTGGCAGAAAGTTCTGGAATCTGAGAGGAGCTACAAATTTCCTTCCACCCAGCGTTCCCCCAAGTCTCCCGATAAAAATTATACCTCACTTGCGTGGGTAGGCCTAGCGCCGGCGACAGGAAACACCCCAAAGCACAACGTGGACACATCCTAAATTTTGGAAAAAAACAGAGGTGTTTTTTGCGAAGTGCCTACCTGTGGTTTTGGCCTCTAGCTCAGCCGGCACCTAGGGAAACCTACCAAACCTGTGCATTTCTGAAAACTAGAGACCTAGGGGAATCCAAGGAGGGGTGACTTGCGGGGCTCGGACCAGGTTCTGTTACCCAGAATCCTTTGCAAACCTCAAAATTTGGCTAAAAAAACACATGTTCCTCACATTTCTGTGGCAGAAAGTTCTGGAATCTGAGAGGAGCTACAAATTTCCTTCCACCCAGCGTTCCCCCAAGTCTCCCGATAAAAATGATACCTCACTTGCGTGGGTAGGCCTAGCGCCGGCGACAGGAAACACCCCAAAGCGCAATGTGGACACATCCTAAATTTTGGAAAAAAACAGAGGTGTTTTTTGCGAAGTGCCTACCCGTAGATTTTGGCCTGTAGCTCAGCCGGTACCTAGGGAAACCTACCAAACCTGTGCATTTCTGAAAACTAGAGACCTAGGGGAATCCAAGGAGGGGTGACTTGCGGGGCTCGGACCAGGTTCTGTTACCCAGAATCCTTTGCAAACCTCAAAATTTGGCTAAAAAAACACATGTTCCTCACATTTCTGTGGCAGAAAGTTCTGGAATCTGAGAGGAGCTACAAATTTCCTTCCACCCAGCGTTCCCCTAAGTCTCCCGATAAAAATGATACCTCACTTGCGTGGGTAGGCCTAGCGCCGGCGACAGGAAACACCCCAAAGCGCAACGTGGACACATCCTAAATTTTGGAAAAAAACAGAGGTGTTTTTTGCGAAGTGCCTACCTGTAGATTTTGGCCTCTAGCTCAGCCGGCACCTAGGGAAACCTACCAAACCTGTGCATTTCTGAAAACTAGAGACCTAGGGGAATCCAAGGAGGGGTGACTTGCGGGGCTCGGACCAGGTTCTGTTACCAAGAATCCTTTGCAAACCTCAAAATTTGGCTAAAAAAACACATGTTCCTCACATTTCTGTGGCAGAAAGTTCTGGAATCTGAGAGGAGCTACAAATTTCCTTCCACCCAGCGTTCCCCCAAGTCTTCCGATAAAAATGATACCTCACTTGCGTGGGTAGGCCTAGCGCCGGCTACAGGAAACACCCCAAAGCGCAACGTGGACACATCCTAAATTTTGGGAGAAAACAGAGGTGTTTTTTGCGAAGTGCCTACCTGTAGATTTTGGCCTCTAGCTCAGCCGGCACCTAGGGAAACCTACCAAACCTGTGCATTTCTGAAAACTAGAGACCTAGGGGAATCCAAGGAGGGGTGACTTGCGTGCTCGGACCAGGTTCTGTTACCCAGAATCCTTTGCAAACTTCAAAATTTGGCTAAAAAAACACATGTTCCTCATATTTCTGTGGCAGAAAGTTCTGGAATCTGAGCGGAGCTACAAATTTCCTTCCACCCAGCGTTCCCCCATGTCTCCCGATAAAAATGATACCTCACTTGCGTGGGTAGGCCTAGCGCCGGCTACAGGAAACACCCCAAAGCGCAACGTGGACACATCCTAAATTTTGGAAAAAAACAGAGGTGTTTTTTGCGAAGTGCCTACCTGTAGATTTCGGCCTCTAGCTCAGCCGGCACCTAGGGAAACCTACCAAACCTGTGCATTTCTGAAAACTAGAGACCTAGGGGAATCCAAGGAGGGGTGACTTGCGGGGCTCGGACCAGGTTCTGTTACCCAGAATCCTTTGCAAACCTCAAAATTTGGCTAAAAAAACACATGTTCCTCACATTTCTGTGGCAGAAAGTTCTGGAATCTGAGAGGAGCTACAAATTTCCTTCCACCCAGCGTTCCCCCAAGTCTCCCGATAAAAATTATACCTCACTTGCGTGGGTAGGCCTAGCGCCGGCGACAGGAAACACCCCAAAGCACAACGTGGACACATCCTAAATTTTGGAAAAAAACAGAGGTGTTTTTTGCGAAGTGCCTACCTGTGGTTTTGGCCTCTAGCTCAGCCGGCACCTAGGGAAACCTACCAAACCTGTGCATTTCTGAAAACTAGAGACCTAGGGGAATCCAAGGAGGGGTGACTTGCGGGGCTCGGACCAGGTTCTGTTACCCAGAATCCTTTGCAAACCTCAAAATTTGGCTAAAAAAACACATGTTCCTCACATTTCTGTGGCAGAAAGTTCTGGAATCTGAGAGGAGCTACAAATTTCCTTCCACCCAGCGTTCCCCCAAGTCTCCCGATAAAAATGATACCTCACTTGCGTGGGTAGGCCTAGCGCCGGCAACAGGAAACACCCCAAAGCACAACGTGGACACATCCTAAATTTTGGAAAAAAACAGAGGTGTTTTTTGCGAAGTGCCTACCCGTAGATTTTGGCCTCTAGCTCAGCCGGTACCTAGGGAAACCTACCAAACCTGTGCATGTCTGAAAACTAGAGACCTAGGGGAATCCAAGGAGGGGTGACTTGCGGGGCTCGGACCAGGTTCTGTTACCCAGAATCCTTTGCAAACCTCAAAATTTGGCTAAAAAAACACATGTTCCTCACATTTCTGTGGCAGAAAGTTCTGGAATCTGGGAGGAGCTACAAATTTCCTTCCACCCAGCGTTCCCCCAAGTCTCCCGATAAAAATGATACCTCACTTGCGTGGGTAGGCCTAGCGCTGGCGACAGGAAACACCCCAAAGCGCAACGTGGACACATCCTAAATTTTGGAAAAAAACAGAGGTGTTTTTTGCGAAGTGCCTACCTGTAGATTTTGGCCTCTAGCTCAGCCGGCACCTAGGGAAACCTACCAAACCTGTGCATTTCTGAAAACTAGAGACCTAGGGTAATCCAAGGAGGGGTGACTTGCGGGGCTCGGACCAGGTTCTGTTACCCAGAATCCTTTGCAAACCTCAAAATTTGGCTAAAAAAAACACATGTTCCTCACATTTCTGTGGCAGAAAGTTCTGGAATCTGAGAGGAGCTACAAATTTCCTTCCACCCAGCGTTCCCCCAAGTCTCCCGATAAAAATGATACCTCACTTGCGTGGGTAGGCCTAGCGCCGGCGACAGGAAACACCCCAAAGCGCAACGTGGACACATCCTAAATTTTGGAAAAAAACAGAGGTGTTTTTTGCGAAGTGCCTACCTGTAGATTTTGGCCTCTAGCTCAGCCGGCACCTAGGGAAACCTACCAAACCTGTGCATTTCTGAAAACTAGAGACCTAGGGGAATCCAAGGAGGGGTGACTTGCGGGGCTCGGACCAGGTTCTGTTACCAAGAATCCTTTGCAAACCTCAAAATTTGGCTAAAAAAACACATGTTCCTCACATTTCTGTGGCAGAAAGTTCTGGAATCTGAGAGGAGCTACAAATTTCCTTCCACCCAGCGTTCCCCCAAGTCTTCCGATAAAAATGATACCTCACTTGCGTGGGTAGGCCTAGCGCCGGCTACAGGAAACACCCCAAAGCGCAACGTGGACACATCCTAAATTTTGGGAGAAAACAGAGGTGTTTTTTGCGAAGTGCCTACCTGTAGATTTTGGCCTCTAGCTCAGCCGGCACCTAGGGAAACCTACCAAACCTGTGCATTTCTGAAAACTAGAGACCTAGGGAAATCCAAGGAGGGGTGACTTGCGTGCTCGGACCAGGTTCTGTTACCCAGAATCCTTTGCAAACTTCAAAATTTGGCTAAAAAAAACACATGTTCCTCATATTTCTGTGGCAGAAAGTTCTGGAATCTGAGAGGAGCTACAAATTTCCTTCCACCCAGCGTTCCCCCATGTCTCCCGATAAAAATGATACCTCACTTGCGTGGGTAGGCCTAGCGCCGGCTACAGGAAACACCCCAAAGCGCAACGTGGACACATCCTAAATTTTGGAAAAAAACAGAGGTGTTTTTTGCGAAGTGCCTACCTGTAGATTTCGGCCTCTAGCTCAGCCGGCACCTAGGGAAACCTACCAAACCTGTGCATTTCTGAAAACTAGAGACCTAGGGGAATCCAAGGAGGGGTGACTTGCGGGGCTCGGACCAGGTTCTGTTACCCAGAATCCTTTGCAAACCTCAAAATTTGGCTAAAAAAACACATGTTCCTCACATTTCTGTGGCAGAAAGTTCTGGAATCTGAGAGGAGCTACAAATTTCCTTCCACCCAGCGTTCCCCCAAGTCTCCCGATAAAAATTATACCTCACTTGCGTGGGTAGGCCTAGCGCCGGCGACAGGAAACACCCCAAAGCACAACGTGGACACATCCTAAATTTTGGAAAAAAACAGAGGTGTTTTTTGCGAAGTGCCTACCTGTGGTTTTGGCCTCTAGCTCAGCCGGCACCTAGGGAAACCTACCAAACCTGTGCATTTCTGAAAACTAGAGACCTAGGGGAATCCAAGGAGGGGTGACTTGCGGGGCTCGGACCAGGTTCTGTTACCCAGAATCCTTTGCAAACCTCAAAATTTGGCTAAAAAAACACATGTTCCTCACATTTCTGTGGCAGAAAGTTCTGGAATCTGAGAGGAGCTACAAATTTCCTTCCACCCAGCGTTCCCCCAAGTCTCCCGATAAAAATGATACCTCACTTGCGTGGGTAGGCCTAGCGCCGGCAACAGGAAACACCCCAAAGCACAACGTGGACACATCCTAAATTTTGGAAAAAAACAGAGGTGTTTTTTGCGAAGTGCCTACCAGTAGATTTTGGCCTCTAGCTCAGCCGGTACCTAGGGAAACCTACCAAACCTGTGCATGTCTGAAAACTAGAGACCTAGGGGAATCCAAGGAGGGGTGACTTGCGGGGCTCGGACCAGGTTCTGTTACCCAGAATCCTTTGCAAACCTCAAAATTTGGCTAAAAAAACACATGTTCCTCACATTTCTGTGGCAGAAAGTTCTGGAATCTGGGAGGAGCTACAAATTTCCTTCCACCCAGCGTTCCCCCAAGTCTCCCGATAAAAATGATACCTCACTTGCGTGGGTAGGCCTAGCGCTGGCGACAGGAAACACCCCAAAGCGCAACGTGGACACATCCTAAATTTTGGAAAAAAACAGAGGTGTTTTTTGCGAAGTGGCTACCTGTAGATTTTGGCCTCTAGCTCAGCCGGCACCTAGGGAAACCTACCAAACCTGTGCATTTCTGAAAACTAGAGACCTAGGGGAATCCAAGGAGGGGTGACTTGCGGGGCTCGGACCAGGTTCTGTTACCCAGAATCCTTTGCAAACCTCAAAATTTGGCTAAAAAAACACATGTTCCTCACATTTCTGTGGCAGAAAGTTCTGGAATCTGAGAGGAGCTACAAATTTCCTTCCACCCAGCGTTCCCCCAAGTCTCCCGATAAAAATGATACCTCACTTGCGTGGGTAGGCCTAGCGCCGGCGACAGGAAACACCCCAAAGCGCAATGTGGACACATCCTAAATTTGGAAAAAAAACAGAGGTGTTTTTTGCGAAGTGCCTACCCGTAGATTTTGGCCTCTAGCTCAGCCGGTATCTAGGGAAACCTACCAAACTTGTGCATTTCTGAAAACTAGAGACCCTAGGGGAATCCAAGGAGGGGTGACTTGCGGGGCTCGGACCAGGTTCTGTTACCCAGAATCCTTTGCAAACCTCAAAATTTGGCTAAAAAAAACACATGTTCCTCACATTTCTGTGGCAGAAAGTTCTGGAATCTGAGAGGAGCTACAAATTTCCTTCCACCCAGCGTTCCCCTAAGTCTCCCGATAAAAATGATACCTCAGTTGCGTGGGTAGGCCTAGCGCCGGCGACAGGAAACACCCTAAAGCGCAATGTGGACACATCCTAAATTTTGGAAAAAAACAGAGGTGTTTTTTGCGAAGTGCCTACCTGTAGATTTTGGCCTCTAGCTCAGCCGGCACCTAGGGAAACCTACCAAACCTGTGCATTTCTGAAAACTAGAGACCTAGGGGAATCCAAGGAGGGGTGACTTGCGGGGCTCGGACCAGGTTCTGTTACCAAGAATCCTTTGCAAACCTCAAAATTTGGCTAAAAAAACACATGTTCCTCACATTTCTGTGGCAGAAAGTTCTGGAATCTGAGAGGAGCTACAAATTTCCTTCCACCCAGCGTTCCCCCAAGTCTCCCGATAAAAATGATACCTCACTTGCGTGGGTAGGCCTAGCGCCGGCGACAGGAAACACCCCAAAGCGCAACGTGGACACATCCTAAATTTTGGAAAAAAACAGAGGTGTTTTTTGCGAAGTGCCTACCTGTAGATTTTGGCCTCTAGCTCAGCCGGCACCTAGGGAAACCTACCAAACCTGAGCATTTCTGAAAACTAGAGACCGAGGGGAATCCAAGGAGGGGTGACTTGCGGGGCTCGGACCAGGTTCTGTTACCCAGAATCCTTTGCAAACCTCAAAATTTGGCTAAAAAAACACATGTTCCTCACATTTTCTGTGGCAGAAAGTTCTGGAATCTGAGAGGAGCTACAAATTTCCTTCCACCCAGCGTTCCCCCAAGTCTCCCGATAAAAATGATACCTCACTTGCGTGGGTAGGCCTAGCGCCGGCGACAGGAAACACCCCAAAGCGCAACGTGGACACATCCTAAATTTTGGAAAAAAACTGAGGTGTTTTTTGCGAAGTGCCTACCCGTAGATTTTGGCCTCTAGCTCAGCCGGTACCTAGGGAAACCTACCAAACCTGTGCATTTCTGAAAACTAGAGACCTAGGGGAATCCAAGGAGGGGTGACTTGCGGGCTCGGACCAGGTTCTGTTACCCAGAATCCTTTGCAAACCTCAAAATTTGGCTAAAAAAACACATGTTCCTCACATTTCTGTGGCAGAAAGTTCTGGAATCTGAGAGGAGCTACAAATTTCCTTCCACCCAGCGTTCCCCTAAGTCTCCCGATAAAAATGATACCCTCACTTGCGTGGGGTTAGGCCTAGCGCCCGGCGACAGGAAACACCCAAAGCGCAATGTGGACACATCCTAAATTTTGGAAAAAAACAGAGGTGTTTTTTGCGAAGTGCCTACCTGTAGATTTTGGCCTCTAGCTCAGCCGGCACCTAGGGAAACCTACCAAACCTGTGCATTTCTGAAAACTAGAGACCTAGGGGAATCCAAGGAGGGGTGACTTGCGGGGCTCGGACCAGGTTCTGTTACCAAGAATCCTTTGCAAACCTCAAAATTTGGCTAAAAAAAACACATGTTCCTCACATTTCTGTGGCAGAAAGTTCTGGAATCTGAGAGGAGCTACAAATTTCCTTCCACCCAGCGTTCCCCCAAGTCTCCCGATAAAAATGATACCTCACTTGCGTGGGTAGGCCTAGCGCCGGCTACAGGAAACACCCCAAAGCGCAACGTGGACACATCCTAAATTTTGGGAGAAAACAGAGGTGTTTTTTGCGAAGTGCATACCTGTAGATTTTGGCCTCTAGCTCAGCCGGCACCTAGGGAAACCTACCAAACCTGTGCAATTTCTGAAAACTAGAGACCTAGGGGAATCCAAGGAGGGGTGACTTGCGTGCTCGGACCAGGTTCTGTTACCCAGAATCCTTTGCAAACTTCAAAATTTGGCTAAAAAAACACATGTTCCTCATATTTCTGTGGCAGGAAAGTTCTGGAATCTGAGAGGAGCTACAAATTTCCTTCCACCCAGCGTTCCCCCATGTCTCCCGATAAAATGATACCTCACTTGCGTGGGTAGGCCTAGCGCCGGCTACAGGAAACACCCCAAAGCGCAACGTGGACACATCCTAAATTTTGGAAAAAAACAGAGGTGCTTTTTGCGAAGTACCTACCCGTAGATTTTGGCCTCTAGCTCAGCCGGCACCTAGGGAAACCTACCAAACCTGTGCATTTCTGAAAACTAGAGACCTAGGGGAATCCAAGGAGGGGTGACTTGCGGGGCTCGGACTAGGTTCTGTTACCCAGAATCCTTTGCAAACCTCAAAATTTGGCTAAAAAAACACATGTTCCTCACATTTCTGTGGCAGAAAGTTCTGGAATCTGAGAGGAGCTACAAATTTCCTTCCACTCAGCGTTCCCCCAAGTCTCCCGATAAAAATGATACCTCACTTGCGTGGTAGGCCTAGCGCCGGCGACAGGAAACACCCCAAAGCGCAACGTGGACACATCCTAAATTTTGGAAAAAAACAGAGGTGTTTTTTGCGAAGTGCATACCTGTAGATTTTGGCCTCTAGCTCAGCCGGCACCTAGGGAAACCTACCAAACTTGTGCATTTCTGAAAACTAGAGACCTAGGGGAATCCAAGGAGGGGTGACTTGCGGGGCTCGGACCAGGTTCTGTTACCCAGAATCCTTTGCAAACCTCAAAATTTGGCTAAAAAAACACATGTTCCTCACATTTCTGTGGCAGAAAGTTCTGGAATCTGAGAGGAGCTACAAATTTCCTTCCACCCAGCGTTCCCCCAAGTCTCCCGATAAAAATGATACCTCACTTGCGTGGGTAGGCCTAGCGCCGGCGACAGGAAACACCCCAAAGCGCAACGTGGGACACATCCTAAATTTTGGGAGAAAACAGAGGTGTTTTTTGCGAAGTGCCTACCTGTAGATTTTGGCCTCTAGCTCAGCCGGCACCTAGGGAAACCTACCAAACCTGTGCATTTCTGAAAACTAGAGACCTAGGGGAATCCAAGGAGGGGTGACTTGCGGGGCTCGGACCAGGTTCTGTTACCCAGAATCCTTTGCAAACCTCAAAATTTGGCTAAAAAAACACATGTTCCTCACATTTCTGTGGCAGAAAGTTCTGGAATCTGAGAGGAGCTACAAATTTCCTTCCACCCAGCCGTTCCCCCAAGTCTCCCGATAAAATGATACCTCACTTGCGTGGGTAGGCCTAGCGCCGGCGACAGGGAAACACCCCAAAGCGCAACGTGGACACATCCTAAATTTTGAAAAAAAACAGAGGTGTTTTTTGCGAAGTGCATACCTGTAGATTTTGGCCTCTAGCTCAGCCGGCACCTAGGGAAACCTACCAAACTTGTGCATTTCTGAAAACTAGAGACCTAGGGGAATCCAAGGAGGGGTGACTTGCGGGGCTCGGACCCAGGTTCTGTTACCCAGAATCCTTTGCAAACCTCAAAATTTGGCTAAAAAAAACACATGTTCCTCACATTTCTGTGGCAGAAAGTTCTGGAATCTGAGAGGAGCTACAAATTTCCTTCCACCCAGCGTTCCCCCAAGTCTCCCGATAAAAATGATACCTCACTTGCGTGGGTAGGCCTAGCGCTGGCGACAGGAAACACCCCAAAGCGCAACGTGGACACATCCTAAATTTTGGAAAAAAACAGAGGTGTTTTTTGCGAAGTGCCTACCTGTAGATTTTGGCCTCTAGCTCAGCCGGCACCTAGGGAAACCTACCAAACCTGTGCATTTCTGAAAACTAGAGACCTAGGGGAATCCAAGGAGGGGTGACTTGCGGGGCTCGGACCAGGTTCTGTTACCCAGAATCCTTTGCAAACCTCAAAATTTGGCTAAAAAAACACATGTTCCTCACATTTCTGTGGCAGAAAGTTCTGGAATCTGAGAGGAGCTACAAATTTCCTTCCACCCAGCGTTCCCCCAAGTCTCCCGATAAAAATGATACCTCACTTGCGTGGGTAGGCCTAGCGCCGGCGACAGGAAACACCCCAAAGCGCAATGTGGACACATCCTAAATTTTGGAAAAAAACAGAGGTGTTTTTTGCGAAGTGCCTACCCGTAGATTTTGGCCTCTAGCTCAGCCGGTATCTAGGGAAACCTACCAAACTTTTGCATTTCTGAAAACTAGAGACCTAGGGGAATCCAAGGAGGGGTGACTTGCGGGGCTCGGACCAGGTTCTGTTACCCAGAATCCTTTGCAAACCTCAAAATTTGGCTAAAAAAAACACATGTTCCTCACATTTCTGTGGCAGAAAGTTCTGGAATCTGAGAGGAGCTACAAATTTCCTTCCACCCAGCGTTCCCCTAAGTCTCCCGATAAAAATGATACCTCAGTTGCGTGGGTAGGCCTAGCGCCGGCGACAGGAAACACCCCAAAGCGCAATGTGGACACATCCTAAATTTTGGAAAAAAACAGAGGTGTTTTTTGCGAAGTGCCTACCTGTAGATTTTGGCCTCTAGCTCAGCCGGCACCTAGGGAAACCTACCAAACTGTGCATTTCTGAAAACTAGAGACCTAGGGGAATCCAAGGAGGGGTGACTTGCGGGGCTCGGACCAGGTTCTGTTACCAAGAATCCTTTGCAAACCTCAAAATTTGGCTAAAAAAACACATGTTCCTCACATTTCTGTGGCAGAAAGTTCTGGAATCTGAGAGGAGCTACAAATTTCCTTCCACCCAGCGTTCCCCCAAGTCTCCCGATAAAAATGATACCTCACTTGCGTGGGTAGGCCTAGCGCCGGCGACAGGAAACACCCCAAAGCGCAACGTGGACACATCCTAAATTTTGGAAAAAAACAGAGGTGTTTTTTGCGAAGTGCCTACCTGTAGATTTTGGCCTCTAGCTCAGCCGGCACCTAGGGAAACCTACCAAACCTGTGCATTTCTGAAAACTAGAGACCTAGGGGAATCCAAGGAGGGGTGACTTGCGGGGCTCGGACCAGGGTTCTGTTACCCAGAATCCTTTGCAAACCTCAAAATTTGGCTAAAAAAAACACATGTTCCTCACATTTCTGTGGCAGAAAGTTCTGGAATCTGAGAGGAGCTACAAATTTCCTTCCACCCAGCGTTCCCCCAAGTCTCCCGATAAAAATGATACCTCACTTGCGTGGGTAGGCCTAGCGCCGGCGACAGGAAACACCCCAAAGCGCAACGTGGACACATCCTAAATTTTGGAAAAAAACTGAGGTGTTTTTTGCGAAGTGCCTACCCGTAGATTTTGGCCTCTAGCTCAGCCGGTACCTAGGGAAACCTACCCAAAACCTGTGCATTTCTGAAAACTAGAGACCTAGGGGAATCCAAGGAGGGGTGACTTGCGGGGCTCGGACCAGGTTCTGTTACCCAGAATCCTTTGCAAACCTCAAAATTTGGCTAAAAAAAACACATGTTCCTCACATTTCTGTGGCAGAAAGTTCTGGAATCTGAGAGGAGCTACAAATTTCCTTCCACCCAGCGTTCCCCTAAGTCTCCCGATAAAAATGATACCTCACTTGCGTGGGTAGGCCTAGCGACGGCGACAGGAAACACCCCAAAGCGCAATGTGGACACATCCTAATTTTGGAAAAAAAACAGAGGTGTTTTTTGCGAAGTGCCTACCTGTAGATTTTGGCCTCTAGCTCAGCCGGCACCTAGGGAAACCTACCAAACCTGTGCATTTCTGAAAACTAGAGACCTAGGGGAATCCAAGGAGGGGTGACTTGCGGGGCTCGGACCAGGTTCTGTTACCAAGAATCCTTTGCAAACCTCAAAATTTGGCTAAAAAAACACATGTTCCTCACATTTCTGTGGCAGAAAGTTCTGGAATCTGAGAGGAGCTACAAATTTCCTTCCACCCAGCGTTCCCCCAAGTCTCCCGATAAAAATGATACCTCACTTGCGTGGGTAGGCCTAGCGCCGGCTACAGGAAACACCCCAAAGCGCAACGTGGACACATCCTAAATTTTGGGAGAAAACAGAGGTGTTTTTTGCGAAGTGCCTACCTGTAGATTTTGGCCTCTAGCTCAGCCGGCACCTAGGGAAACCTACCAAACCTGTGCATTTCTGAAAACTAGAGACCTAGGGGAATCCAAGGAGGGGTGACTTGCGTGCTCGGACCAGGTTCTGTTACCCAGAATCCTTTGCAAACTTCAAAATTTGGCTAAAAAAACACATGTTCCTCATATTTCTGTGGCAGAAAGTTCTGGAATCTGAGAGGAGCTACAAATTTCCTTCCACCCAGCGTTCCCCCATGTCTCCCGATAAAAATGATACCTCACTTGCGTGGGTAGGCCTAGCGCCGGCTACAGGAAACACCCCAAAGCGCAACGTGGACACATCCTAAATTTTGGAAAAAAACAGAGGTGCTTTTTGCGAAGTACCTACCCGTAGATTTTGGCCTCTAGCTCAGCCGGCACCTAGGGAAACCTACCAAACCTGTGCATTTCTGAAAACTAGAGACCTAGGGGAATCCAAGGAGGGGTGACTTGCGGGGCTCGGACTAGGTTCTGTTACCCAGAATCCTTTGCAAACCTCAAAATTTGGCTAAAAAAACACATGTTCCTCACATTTCTGTGGCAGAAAGTTCTGGAATCTGAGAGGAGCTACAAATTTCCTTCCACTCAGCGTTCGCCCCAAGTCTCCCGATAAAAATGATACCTCACTTGCGTGGGGTAGGCCTAGCGCCGGCGACAGGAAACACCCCAAAGCGCAACGTGGACACATCCTAAATTTTGGAAAAAAACAGAGGTGTTTTTTGCGAAGTGCATACCTGTAGATTTTGGCCTCTAGCTCAGCCGGCACCTAGGGAAACCTACCAAACTTGTGCATTTCTGAAAACTAGAGACCTAGGGGAATCCAAGGAGGGGTGACTTGCGGGGCTCGGACCAGGTTCTGTTACCCAGAATCCTTTGCAAACCTCAAAATTTGGCTAAAAAAACACATGTTCCTCACATTTCTGTGGCAGAAAGTTCTGGAATCTGAGAGGAGCTACAAATTTCCTTCCACCCAAGCGTTCCCCCAAGTCTCCCGATAAAAATGATACCTCACTTGCGTGGGTAGACCTAGCGCCGGCGACAGGAAACACCCCAAAGCGCAACGTGGACACATCCTAAATTTTGGGAGAAAACAGAGGTGTTTTTTGCGAAGTGCCTACCTGTAGATTTTGGCCTCTAGCTCAGCCGGCACCTAGGGAAACCTACCAAACCTGTGCATTTCTGAAAACTAGAGACCTAGGGGAATCCAAGGAGGGGTGACTTGCGGGGCTCGGACCAGGTTCTGTTACCCAGAATCCTTTGCAAACCTCAAAATTTGGCTAAAAAAACACATGTTCCTCACATTTCTGTGGCAGAAAGTTCTGGAATCTGAGAGGAGCTACAAATTTCCTTCCACCCAGCGTTCCCCCAAGTCTCCCGATAAAAATGATACCTCACTTGCGTGGGTAGGCCTAGCGCCGGCGACAGGAAACACCCCAAAGCGCAACGTGGACACATCCTAAATTTTGGAAAAAAACAGAGGTGTTTTTTGCGAAGTGCATACCTGTAGATTTTGGCCTCTAGCTCAGCCGGCACCTAGGGAAACCTACCAAACTTGTGCATTTCTGAAAACTAGAGACCTAGGGGAATCCAAGGAGGGGTGACTTGCGGGGCTCGGACCAGGTTCTGTTACCCAGAATCCTTTGCAAACCTCAAAATTTGGCTAAAAAAACACATGTTCCTCACATTTCTGTGGCAGAAAGTTCTGGAATCTGAGAGGAGCTACAAATTTCCTTCCACCCAGCGTTCCCCCAAGTCTCCCGATAAAAATGATACCTCACTTGCGTGGGTAGACCTAGCGCCGGCGACAGGAAACACCCCAAAGCGCAACGTGGACACATCCTAAATTTTGGGAGAAAACAGAGGTGTTTTTTGCGAAGTGCCTACCTGTAGATTTTGGCCTCTAGCTCAGCCGGCACCTAGGGAAACCTACCAAACCTGTGCATTTCTGAAAACTAGAGACCTAGGGGAATCCAAGGAGGGGTGACTTGCGGGGCTCGGACCAGGTTCTGTTACCCAGAATCCTTTGCAAACCTCAAAATTTGGCTAAAAAAAACACATGTTCCTCACATTTCTGTGGCAGAAAGTTCTGGAATCTGAGAGGAGCTACAAATTTCCTTCCACCCAGCGTTCCCCCAAGTCTCCCGATAAAAATTATACCTCACTTGCGTGGGTAGGCCTAGCGCCGGCGACAGGAAACACCCCAAAGCACAACGTGGACACATCCTAAATTTTGGAAAAAAACAGAGGTGTTTTTTGCGAAGTGCCTACCTGTGGTTTTGGCCTCTAGCTCAGCCGGCACCTAGGGAAACCTACCAAACCTGTGCATTTCTGAAAACTAGAGACCTAGGGGAATCCAAGGAGGGGTGACTTGCGGGGCTCGGACCAGGTTCTGTTACCCAGAATCCTTTGCAAACCTCAAAATTTGGCTAAAAAAACACATGTTCCTCACATTTCTGTGGCAGAAAGTTCTGGAATCTGAGAGGAGCTACAAATTTCCTTCCACCCAGCGTTCCCCCAAGTCTCCCGATAAAAATGATACCTCACTTGCGTGGGTAGGCCCTAGCGCCTGGCGACAGGAAACACCCCCAAAGCGCAATGTGGACACATCCTAAATTTTGGAAAAAAACAGAGGTGTTTTTTGCGAAGTGCCTACCCGTAGATTTTGGCCTCTAGCTCAGCCGGTACCTAGGGAAACATACCAAACCTGTGCATTTCTGAAAAACTAGAGACCTAGGGGAATCCAAGGAGGGGTGACTTGCGGGGCTCGGACCAGGTTCTGTTACCCCAGAATCCTTTGCAAACCTCAAAATTTGGCTAAAAAAACACATGTTCCTCACATTTCTGTGGCAGAAAGTTCTGGAATCTGAGAGGAGCTACAAATTTCCTTCCACCCAGCGTTCCCCTAAGTCTCCCGATAAAAATGATACCTCACTTGCGTGGGTAGGCCTAGCGCCGGCGACAGGAAACACCCCAAAGCGCAACGTGGACACATCCTAAATTTTGGAAAAAAACAGAGGTGTTTTTTGCGAAGTGCCTACCTGTAGATTTTGGCCTCTAGCTCAGCCGGCACCTAGGGAAACCTACCAAACCTGTGCATTTCTGAAAACTAGAGACCTAGGGGAATCCAAGGAGGGGTGACTTGCGGGGCTCGGACCAGGTTCTGTTACCAAGAATCCTTTGCAAACCTCAAAATTTGGCTAAAAAAAACACATGTTCCTCACATTTCTGTGGCAGAAAGTTCTGGAATCTGAGAGGAGCTACAAATTTCCTTCCACCAGCGTTCCCCAAGTCTCCCGATAAAAATGATACCTCACTTGCGTGGGTAGGCCTAGCGCCGGCTACAGGAAACACCCCAAAGCGCAACGTGGACACATCCTAAATTTTGGGAGAAAACAGAGGTGTTTTTTGCGAAGTGCCTACCTGTAGATTTTGGCCTCTAGCTCAGCCGGCACCTAGGGAAACCTACCAAACCTGTGCATTTCTGAAAACTAGAGACCTAGGGGAATCCAAGGAGGGGTGACTTGCGTGCTCGGACCAGGTTCTGTTACCCAGAATCCTTTGCAAACTTCAAAATTTGGCTAAAAAAACACATGTTCCTCATATTTCTGTGGCA
The DNA here is from genome assembly GCF_031143425.1 of Pleurodeles waltl. NCBI lineage: Eukaryota > Metazoa > Chordata > Amphibia > Caudata > Salamandridae > Pleurodeles > Pleurodeles waltl. Next base: position 625,829,807 of record NC_090446.1, read on the forward strand.
GAAAGTTCTGGAATCTGAGAGGAGCTACAAATTTCCTTCCACCCAGCGTTCCCCCATGTCTCCCGATAAAAATGATACCTCACTTGCGTGGGTAGGCCTAGCGCCGGCTACAGGAAACACCCCAAAGCGCAACGTGGACACATCCTAAATTTTGGAAAAAAACAGAGGTGCTTTTTGCGAAGTACCTACCCGTAGATTTTGGCCTCTAGCTCAGCCGGCACCTAGGGAAACCTACCAAACCTGTGCATTTCTGAAAACTAGAGACCTAGGGGAATCCAAGGAGGGGTGACTTGCGGGGCTCGGACTAGGTTCTGTTACCCAGAATCCTTTGCAAACCTCAAAATTTGGCTAAAAAAACACATGTTCCTCACATTTCTGTGGCAGAAAGTTCTGGAATCTGAGAGGAGCTACAAATTTCCTTCCACTCAGCGTTCCCCAAGTCTCCCGATAAAAATGATACCTCACTTGCGTGGGTAGGCCTAGCGCCGGCGACAGGAAAACACCCCAAAGCGCAACGTGGACACATCCTAAATTTTGGAAAAAAACAGAGGTGTTTTTTGCGAAGTGCATACCTGTAGATTTTGGCCTCTAGCTCAGCCGGCACCTAGGGAAACCTACCAAACTTGTGCATTTCTGAAAACTAGAGACCTAGGGGAATCCAAGGAGGGGTGACTTGCGGGGCTCGGACCAGGTTCTGTTACCCAGAATCCTTGCAAACCTCAAAATTTGGCTAAAAAAACACATGTTCCTCACATTTCTGTGGCAGAAAGTTCTGGAATCTGAGAGGAGCTACAAATTTCCTTCCACCCAGCGTTCCCCCAAGTCTCCCGATAAAAATGATACCTCACTTGCGTGGGTAGACCTAGCGCCGGCGACAGGAAACACCCCAAAGCGCAACGTGGACACATCCTAAATTTTGGGAGAAAACAGAGGTGTTTTTTGCGAAGTGCCTACCTGTAGATTTTGGCCTCTAGCTCAGCCGGCACCTAGGGAAACCTACCAAACCTGTGCATTTCTGAAAACTAGAGACCTAGGGGAATCCAAGGAGGGGTGACTTGCGGGGCTCGGACCAGGTTCTGTTACCCAGAATCCTTTGCAAACCTCAAAATTTGGCTAAAAAAACACATGTTCCTCACATTTCTGTGGCAGAAAGTTCTGGAATCTGAGAGGAGCTACAAATTTCCTTCCACCCAGCGTTCCCCCAAGTCTCCCGATAAAAATGATACCTCACTTGCGTGGGTAGGCCTAGCGCCGGCGACAGGAAACACCCCAAAGCGCAACGTGGACACATCCTAAATTTTGGAAAAAAACAGAGGTGTTTTTTGCGAAGTGCATACCTGTAGATTTTGGCCTCTAGCTCAGCCGGCACCTAGGGAAACCTACCAAACTTGTGCATTTCTGAAACTAGAGACCTAGGGGAATCCAAGGAGGGGTGACTTGCGGGGCTCGGACCAGGTTCTGTTACCCAGAATCCTTTGCAAACCTCAAAATTTGGCTAAAAAAACACATGTTCCTCACATTTCTGTGGCAGAAAGTTCTGGAATCTGAGAGGAGCTACAAATTTCCTTCCACCCAGCGTTCCCCAAGTCTCCCGATAAAAATGATACCTCACTTGCGTGGGTAGACCTAGCGCCGGCGACAGGAAACACCCCAAAGCGCAACGTGGACACATCCTAAATTTTGGGAGAAAACAGAGGTGTTTTTTGCGAAGTGCCTACCTGTAGATTTGGCCTCTAGCTCAGCCGGCACCTAGGGAAACCTACCAAACCTGTGCATTTCTTGAAAACTAGAGACCTAGGGAATCCAAGGAGGGGTGACTTGCGGGGCTCGGACCAGGTTCTGTTACCCAGAATCCTTTGCAAACCTCAAAATTTGGCTAAAAAAACACATGTTCCTCACATTTCTGTGGCAGAAAGTTCTGGAATCTGAGAGGAGCTACAAATTTCCTTCCACCCAGCGTTCCCCCAAGTCTCCCGATAAAAATTATACCTCACTTGCGTGGGTAGGCCTAGCGCCGGCGACAGGAAACACCCCAAAGCACAACGTGGACACATCCTAAATTTTGGAAAAAAACAGAGGTGTTTTTTGCGAAGTGCCTACCTGTGGTTTTGGCCTCTAGCTCAGCCGGCACCTAGGGAAACCTACCAAACCTGTGCAT